>NW_023330196.1:0-22806 GCF_011100685.1 Canis lupus familiaris
CAGTCTGGATCTGAAGGCCTCCAAACCAGAAGAGCTGATGATCTAAGTTTCAGTCCAAGTCTGTGTTGAAAGCAAGCTGAAAGCTTGGAAGATAGTCAGAGACAGAGGGCGAGAAGGAGAGGGCATTTTTCTCTCCCTCAGCATATTTGTTCTATTCAGGCTTTCAATGGATTGAATGTGGTCCACCCACACAAGGGAGGGCACTATGCTTTACTCAGCTTATCCACTTAAATATTAATCTCATCCAGACATATCCCTCACAGACACACTCAGAAAAACCTTTAACCAAATATCTGGGCACCCCCAGTCTAGTCAAGTTAACACATAAAATTAACCAATACAATGGTTGTATGATTTTTTCCAGCCATATACAGCTATAAGATGCAGCTGCGGAAGGGGCAGAAAATGTGCCTTATTTGAGCTGAGGTTTTACCGGTGATTAAGACAGAGACAGGAGAGAGAGTCCAAGGAAGTAGAGAAAAAATGCACGCGTGTATAAAAATAAACCATGCCACCCAGCTTGTATAATAAAAAGATGTTTCTGCGCAGTGAGAAAGTACAGGACTCATCAGATGGTAGAACTGGTGGGATATGAGACCAAAAAAAATGAGCTAAAAAGAGAGGAACCAGTCGTCCAAGATTGGGACACTTGAAATTCAAGTCAGGAAAGGAGTGCAGCAGTGGGGTTTTGTTTTGTTTTGTTTTGTTTTAAGATCTAATTTATTTATTCATGAGAGCAATGTGGAGAAATTTCCAATTATACAATTATTTTACACACACATGGTCATTGTCCCTGCTTATCTCTGAATATGCACAATGTATAGAGAGCAGTATCCTCACAAAAGCCATAATTTCTGGATATGGATTTAAATTGCCTTTCATTCATGCTCTCGACTTGCCACTGTCTGGAGTTCCCCAGACTAAGAGAACTTCAACAATGTTAGTTACTTCCCTTGGGGGTTCCCACCATCTCTTCCAATTTCTTAGAAGAACAGCTATATTGTGGGCAGTTAACATGATTAACATGATTAAAAATTTCTTTTTAAAAAGATTATATTATTTATTTCATTCATGAGAGACACACAGAAAGAGGCAGAGATGTAGGCAGAGGGAGAAGCAGGCTCCGTGCAGGGAGCCCGATGTGGGACTCGATCGTGGGTCTCAAGGATCACTCCCTGGCTGAAGGGAGGATCTCAACTGCTGAGCTACCCAGGCATCCCATTAGTAGTGGGTTTGATAAGACAAACCGGGAGCATGCAAGAAGAGTGACTGAGGAAAAAAGGGTGATGACCCAGATCTCTGCCTTAGTTGTAAAGCAGGGCATAAAGTGGGTTGGGCACATATCAACTATTTTATAAATCAGAATGTGGTCAGTGCCATAAAACATATATGAACAAAGAACAAGTTGAGATCATCTGGAAAAGAAAAAATATTACTCTTGGCTGGTTAATCAAAAAGAGGTGGGATTTCAGTTCCATTCTCTAGAATGGGTAATATTGTAGACATTGGGAGTGGAGGGGGAAGGGCATTCTAATGGAGATGATGCCACAAGTATTAGCATTTGTGAGCTGACATTGGAGTGCTTTAATGCCAGAGGAAAGAGTTTGGCTTGATCTGATAGACACAGAAGATTACTAGAGGTTTTGAGCAGAAACATCTTATTATCTATTATATAAAAAGAAAGAAGAACCCCAGGGGTGGGAAAGATGAATTGGATGAGGAATGTTGTGAAAGATTAAGTATATCTTATTAATGTAATTGTAACCCCAGATAAATAGAATATGTAACGAGGACATAGGGGTAAAAGGCACCAGCTTGGGGATCTCAATAAACTGGGGTTGGCCACTCACTGCTGACAAAATCCAAAGGCAGAGAGGCTAGTGGTGGTAAAACAAGGAAGGGATTTATTTCAACGAGGTCAACACTGGGAAAATACTGACTAATATTTCAAAGACTGTCTCCAAAGAGGGTTTTTGTTTTTATTTTATTTTATTTTATTTTATTATTTTATTTTATTTTATTTTATTTTATTTTATTTTATATTATTTATTTATTTTATTTTATTGTTTTTTAAAGATTTTATTTATGTATTCATGACGGACACACTGAAAGAGGCAGAGACAGAGGGAGAGGGAAAGGCAGACTCCGTGCAGGGAGCCTATTGCAGGACTTGATCCTAAGACGCTGGGATCACAGCCTAAGCTGAAGGCAGATGCTCAACCACTGAGCCACCCAGGTGCCCCTACTACTAGGTTATATAAAGAAAATGTGGGATAAAAGTTGGTGGGTACGTGCAAGTGGAAATAAAGGTCAGATTGATCATATTTTGGGATCAGTGGACTCAGGTTCTAACTGACTCAGGGCAGTCCTTATTGCTTGCTGGAGTAATTTTGGTTCCCATCATGGGATGCTTTGCCCACTGAGTCTTTTGCCTAAATTAAGAGATAAACTGGAAAGAAGAACTTAATGATTTAGAAAGTCATACTGAGGTCAAAATGGAGGTAGTCCTCTTTCAAGAAACTCCTCTATCAAATCATGTAAGAGGAAAGTATATAGGTTATTAATTGTCATAAATGGTCATAAAACCTCAATAGTATAGAAATTAAGTATTTGTATGCTAGTTAACTACCCAGGTTACTCTTGAAGAAGAGCAGAATTTGTCATTCCAGAATATACCTTTGGCATAAGGTTTATTTAGGTTGATTATTTTTAAGAGACAACAGAGCAGAAGAAGTTCTGAAAACCAAGTAGAAGTTACCCTTTTGTAAGAAACATTTACATTTATAACAGAAATGTCAGTTCATAAGGATGTCTTCCTTGCTGTCAGAGGACATGGAGAGGATGACAAATTCTCTAGAAATTCTTACCAATAGAGGAGGCAGAGACTTAATCTGCAAAGCAGTGATATCTTTGTTTTCTGTTTTACCTGAAAACCTCCCATAACTGGCTCCCCACCTTCTGACTATCTTCTTTTGTCTTTAGTTGGAGATTGCATTTAGGGTGACCCCTTGAGCCATGTAGTGGATTTACTCAGTTTTTCTGGGTATTACCTGTAGAGGCCACTTTTAGGCAACCAACCTGAATGATGGAAATCTGAGTAAGGTAGAAGGGCCCACAACGACCCTTTGGCCCCTGCTGAATACAAACAGGCCCATTAGGTGACCTACCTCAAAATATCCATAAACTGTAGCTGACCAATGAGTTATACTCAGACACAGGTACCAACAAAGGAAAGTTCCGTATATTCTCATACCTCCTCACCTTTCCTTTAACTACAGCCCCTCACCACTGCCTCCTGGTAGACAGTCTCTCCTTTGGTGTCCTGCCCACTGCTCCTTTGTGCTGTCTTCAATAGACTTCTATCTCCTTTGTTTCACCTTGGGTGAATTCTTTCACCACCTGTGCTATCAGCCTCCACCCAATCGGATCGCCCCATATTTGGTGACCACCCTCCACATCCCCTATGGATACATGTTATCATACTATATGTTATTGAACTTTTGTTTTTTGTTTTTTGTTGCTGTTAATTTGCCTTTAGTTTTAGGGGGGAATCTCAGCCAAGAACTTAGAAGAGTAGAGGGAAAATTATTTTCTTCCCCTATATTCTTCAGCTTTCTTGATTTTGGCTGGAATCACGTACTTCTCATGACCATTTGACTGATACTGAGCCGGGATGGCCTTTGTGGAAATGACTAGGGCATCTTGACTGAGCTCCTTAAATCTCTCATTCTCTAGCAAGCTAGCCTTGGCATTTCTCATGCTAATGGCAGGGGGACAAGAGCAAAATAGAAAGACCAAGGACTTTTTACGAGTTTCTATTTGAATCATACCTACTAACTTCTTACTGGATGATGCAAGTGCCATGGCCAAGCTCAGAGTCAGACAGTGTTGTTGAAAACTGACCTTCAGGGATCCCTGGGTGGCGCAGCGGTTTGGCGCCTGCCTTTGGCCAGGGTGCGATCCTGGAGACCCGGAATCGAATCCCACATCGGGCTCCCGGTGCATGGAGCCTGCTTCTCCCTCTGCCTGTGTCTCTGCCTCTCTCTCTCTCTCTGTGACTATCATAAATAAATAAAAACTAAAAAAAAAAAATTAAAAAAAAACTGACCTCCATGCTTTGGAGCCAGAATATATCTCAAAGACAGAGTTTGGGATAAAGAAGAACGATAGCTTTATTGCTTTGCCAGGCAACGGAGACTGCAGCAGTCTCTGGCTTTCAAAAACTGCACACCCCTGGAGAAAGGGTTGGGGTTTTTTACGGGGAAATACAGGATCTAGTCAGTTTTGAAGGAGTTATGTAAATACTGCCACCTTCCTTCATTGTATCTTATGGTCTACCAGGTTCCTGAAGCAAAGGGCTAACAAGGGAGTAGGGGAGGTTTGCAAAAGAGGGGAAAAAAGTTACTTTAAAATCAAGCCTTCGCTGAAGCATTAGTGTGGCCATTTTGATTTTTGTTCAACTTTATGGTTTTAAGCAGTTTCAATAGAGCACCTCAAAACCATAAGTAACAAACATGATATAGAGAAGGGCAAAGGATTTATTTAGTCCATTTCTGCAATATATTTATCACAAAATGGAAAGAAAGAGACATTTGAATAATACTTTGTGTGTGTGTAATAAATGTTTTTATTTTTTTATAAATTTATTTTTTTATTTGTGTTCAGTTTGCCAACATATAGAATAACACCCAGTGCTCATCCGTTCAGTGCCCACCTCAGTGCCCGTCACCCAGTCACCCCCCCCCCCCCGCCCACCTCCCCTTCCACCACCCCTACTTTGTTTCCCAGAGTTAGGAGTCTTTCATGTTCTGTCTCCCTTTCTGGTAAATGTTCTTTTCAGTTTAGAAAACAGAGATGAAAAAGTTCATTTTGTTATAAAAGAGGACTTTGGCTCCTCCATTTTGACTTCAAGACCATGAGGGCAAAGCATCCCTCGATGGGAACCAAAACTACACCCTTAAGCAATATGGACTGCACTGAGCCAGAAAGGTCCCATCCCTGATTGACTCCAAGACAGAGACAGATTTCACGTGGCTTGCCCATCTGCACTGGCCACCTGCACATACCCCCCCACCTTTGCCTCACGCTTTCCTTATGTAAACCTGGTAGTATTTTCAGCACTTGGGAGACAGTCTTTGAGACCTTAGTCCACTGTCTTCTCAGTGCTGGCATCACTGAAATAAATTCCTTTCTCATTTCACCATCATTTGTTTCTCTACCTTTGGATTTTGCCAGCGGTAGGTGGTTGAACCCGGTGAATGGTTCAACCAGCTACAACTTTATACTTCAAGTAAATAAAAAAACACACAAACAAACAAATTATATTCCAGAATATTTACTAATCGCCTCTAGAAAAAGATCAGTGACAGGACATTGAGATTCTGATGCAAACTGCAGCTATGTTTCCAAGTGCTATGTAAATATTAAAATCTCTGTCACACGTTTTCTGTGACTAATTGCCTATTGATGGTATCCGAGGACTTTCCACACTCATTTTTCATAATTTGTATCATGAATTTTAAGACTGTACAATTTAATTTTGAAGAGACCAAACTGGGGTAAAATGAAAATAAGATTGAAATATGTTTTATTATCTTGAGATTAAAGGTGACAACAAAAGGAACTAACAAATCAACAATTGCTCTCTTGAAATAAATTCATAAAAGTGCATGAATTATCAATTTCAACTCTGCAGATTTAAATAAGATAAAACATCTCTAAGAATAAAGTGCTCCTTTTGTACAAATAGGTAGAACAAAAATTCATTTTGGATTTTTCCAAATTCAAGTGAATACACTTATCAATGTAAACTGGCATTGCTTACTGTACCCCACGGTTTTTTAATTGTTATTCAATTTTCTCCTAACACGTAGCTAACTACTTACACATTATGCATATACATATCTATGTATATAACACACATATATACACACAGACATATATACTTTGTATAAGACCTCTTGCATAATAGGTTACCAATTGTTAGATGAGTCAATGGATGATTCAATGACCATTATTATTAGCAGATTATATATTTAAAACACTGAACAGGGCAGCCCGGGTGGCTCAATGGTTTAGTGCCACCTTTCAGCCCAGGGAGTGATCCTGGAGACCCGGGATCAAGTCCCATGTCCGGCTCCCTGCATGGAGCCTGCTTCTCCCTCTGCCTGTATCTGTGCCTCTCTCCAGCACGCTCTGTGTCTCTCGTGAATAAATAAATAAAATCTTAAAAAACAAACAAACAAACATTGAGCAACATTCTTATATAATAAGATATTCATCTAATTTATTGTGGAGCAAGGTAGCACCTATGATGATTAGTTTTAGGGACGTTGAAGTAAATTTATTTTCCAATACTTCTTTAGAAATTCTTAAAATTCTTTACTTAGTTGGGAAGGAAGAGTTTTGCAAAATTTTTGTTTCAGACACAAATGATTTTAGCAGAGGCTACAATTGATGCTACATGTTATTTGCAGATGAGGTTATTTGTTGACTTCATTTGAAAGTGGCTAAAAATGGAACATGAAGGCAGAAACTCTTCTGAAATAGGTTTTAAGGATGGAGAAATCAGAAGATCCGTCAAACTGAGGTGAGGGATTGGCAAAGAGAAATGTTGCCATTGCAGTTTGGTCAGAGCTGGTTCCATGACACAAGTCCCTGAACTAGGGACTAGTCCATGGAACTAGTCCCTGAACACCTCATAGCAGACACATAGACATCAATGAATTTTGAAAAGTTGAGGCAAGTCTGCTAAAAAAATAACCTGATCAATATTTCCTAGGTACTTGAATTTAATAGCCACCATTGGAGGTGATTGTCAATATGACATATTACTCTAGAAGAGTGGTTTTAGAAAAATTGCATTAGAAAGCCAAGATCCTCTGGATACCTGGGTGGCTCAGCGGTTGACCATCTATCTGCCTTCGGCCCAGGGCATGATCCTGGAGTTCCGGGATCAAGTCCCACATCGGGGTCCTTGAATGGTGCCTGCTTCTCCTGCCTGTGTCTCTGTCTCTCTCTTTCTGTGTCTCTCATGAATAAATAAATAAAATCTTAAAAAAAAGAAAGCAAAAGACCCTGTGTTTGAGATCTAGCTGTGGTGTCTATACTTGTGGGATAATGGAGAAGCAGGCATGAAGTTAGGACAGGCTACAAAGGGGAACCTAAGTAATAATAGAAAGAAATGAAGATAATGTCTGCAAAAGAGCCAAAGTGAAATTCTGAAAGTAGGGGGATGATTCTGGTATTTCTCCTTCATCCTGCACCATGTTGGAGGTGAATTTGCTAGTGAGTTACCAGGGGCTGCACATGGTTTCAGGGAACAGGAGTACCCAAGACTAGTGAAAGGAAACAAGGAATTAAAACCCACTGAAGTGCTCAGTCAAATCAGTGTTGCCTTCCCTTGTTCCCTTGACCTCCTGTGCACACAATTTTAAGATCATCTCTGCTTAGAAGAATTGGTATTAATAAAGTTTAGAGAATTATATGTCTTAATTTCTGTAAAGATACTTGTTTATAAATGCTTAAATTCTAGTCTTTCCTGAAAAAAGAAAACCTCCCATTCTTTTTTACCTAATGTATGTAATAAATCACTAACATGTTTTTCGAAGGAAGCTAAATGTCAGGACAAAGGGATAGGAGAGGGGGAGATGTTAGAGTAGGCAGTTAGATTTAATAAGATGCTGGAGACCAGCAAAGAGGAAGTGGTAGCTAGCTCTATGGCAAAGCCAGAGGTCTTCGCTGACAGCAATCCAAAAATAAAGCCACAAGAAGCCAGACAAGGCCCAAGACAAAGACTGGAAATCCTGACCACGTAAGGGAAAAAAGATATGAAATCCTATTCTCCAAACATCCTCCCCCCAGGTAATAAATATTGCATATCCTAGTTTAACAACTGTCAATAAAAGATTGAAACTCAGACCCAGTGAATGTGCAGCTTTTTCTTGACCTTGCCCATGTTCTCATCTGGAGAGTGTACTCTCACTACATTTATTATTTTTTTAAAGATTTATTTATTTACTTTAGGGAGAGACAGCATTAGCGGGAGGGTAGAGGGAGGAGAGTCTCAAGCAGACCCTGAGGCTCAGTGTGGGACTTGAGCCCATGATTCTCAAGATTCTGAGATCAAGACCTGAAACAAAACCAAGAGTTGGATGCTCACCTGACTACCCCACCCAGGTGTGTAAGAGTGCACTCTTGCTTTAATAAACACTTTTACTTGTACTCCTCAACTGTTGTTTCTGGTCTGTCTGAATTCTTTCTTAAGATGAGACCAAGAGCCTCCCACAGCATTTTGGGGGATAGGCTGGGTGGGGACCTCAGGGCCCCGGGGTCTCCCCAGTCCACCCAGCAGCAGAGAGTTGCTGAAAGAAAATTTTATCACCAAGGAGGGAGGCTAAGGGATTGAGTCATTATTTTAGGGACTCAAATTATGGCTTTATTGCTACCCAAGCAGGTGACCGGGAAAATTTACTTGGCTATAGCTATATCCACAATGTCTTGGAAAAATATACTTTGGATATTCTAATGATCCTCTGTTGTAAGCAATTTCAAACCGAGGTTGTAGAGAATGAGTAAAGAGAATATAATATGTTGATTCATGTGGAAAGTGAGAATCTTGCCAAATTCCACTCTTAAATCTTTACCAACAAGGTTCATGGTGTCTGGAAAAATAGTCATCTTGTTAACTCAATGCCAACCTTAGGCCTTTTTTGCTTTCTCAGCTTCCAGGAGAGAATAGTATTGACACACTTGGCTTTTTGGTCTTCTCGGTGCTCAGATGAATGCTGTGCATTGCAGACCTAGCAATTTCATGTTGCGCTCTTGCAATTCCTTTGAAGTTAGCATCTGCTGGAAATAACACAAAGCTCCTTTCCTGAAGTATTGCGCTATTTCTCTCCCTGACTCCACCTGACTATAAGGAAGCCTGTCCGTGCTCACAAGAGATTAGCTCATACTTCCTCCTTAGCGTTGACTTCTTAGTTCTGCCATGGTTTATAGTCCACAATAAATATATTAAGCCCTACAGCATCAAGGAAAAAATGCTCTCTGCAGTCAACCAAACCCATGTCTACGGATTATAAGTGAAAGTACAATTCTTTGTCTTCCATTGGGCAGGGTCAAGCATATATGTATTTCTGAATGAGTGAAAAACCACAGGTATAAAGTTAAAAGAAGTAGTTTTGCTTCTTACGCATAACATTTTTTCACCTACAATTATTTTAGGGTATGCATTTTTGAAATGAAGAATGGCAAAACAAATCTTGGCTTTTGCAAACAACAAACAACAAAAGCCAGTCTTTTGCATTCAACGCAATACGCAAAAGCTTTCATTTTTGATCTCTGTTACCTTTTGGCCTCAGGCACACCAGCACTATTGATGCTGCCGTGTTTGCTATTTTGTCCAGGTTAAGCTTTATGCAGTGCCTGTGGACAAGAGTGAACAATACAATGAAGGCTGATAAACACATTTAGAGTATTGAATAGAGCTGGCCAAGATCTCTATCTTTATAGTGAATATGAATTTCCAGTCAAAAAAAAAAAAAAAACTTTGTAGCAATAATTTAATTTTTTAAGTCCTTAAAAAAATGTGGATTCAAATTCAGACAACCACCAGAAACATTTTAGGGCATTTCTCATGAATGGATAAGGTATGGAAATAGCAGTTAAAAAAAAAAAAAAAAAAGCTAAACGGAGAAGTTCAAAACCATATGTTTAAGTACATGCTAACAAAGATTGCATAGTCAGACATCTATGACAGGAATGTCCCTGTATGGGATACTTTACTGAATTTGTCCCTTCAAATAGATCCACTTTATATGCCTTTATAAATTAGTAAAATGGTTTTAATGGGAGACATTTTTACCTTGATCTCTCCTATTCTGCAGGTCTGACTTTCTGAACAAAAGCTTTATCGGCCAATTCTCTCCAGACTATGTTTTTAGGATGCTTGTCTAAGTAAGTCAACTTGAAAGGGAGAAAGGGTCTACCCCTGGAGCAGATTTGAATTCCAGAGTAGTAAAGTTAACGCCTCTCTCCCTGGAGAGGACGTCCTGTGGGTTCGCCAGCAGTACCTGATCAGGGCTCCCTGATGTCAGGGCCTTTCTCTTGTAGTTCATGCCAGTGTTTGCCCTGGTGATGATGCCTCAAACTCACCACGTCGCTCTGTGGGAAGGGCAGCTCAGAGAAACAACGGCGGGATGTTACTCTGGTCTGTGCTAAGGCTGTGTGTCACAAACGGTTTCCTTGCTCTGTCCCAGAAAACTCATGCCTTTCTGCCAGTACCTACGAAACTATGAAGAGCTAACTTGTTAGCTTGCAAGTAAGGTAAAATCTGAGACATTGTTTCTGAGGTGACAAGTTTATTTGAACTTTAGGAAATACCTTAACAGTTTTCCTTTGCCATTGTTTTTAGAGAAAACATTTATTCTCTTACATCAAGATACCTTATCTGATGGGACGCCTTGACTGGCTCAGTGGTTGAGAGTCTGTCTTTGGCTAAGGTCATGATCCTGGAGTCCTGGGATCAAGTCCCACATTGGGCTCCCTGCAAAGAGCCTGCTTCTCCCTCTGCCTGTGTCTCTGCTTCTCACTCTGTGTCTCTCATGAATAAATAAATAAAATCTTTTTAGAAAAAGATACCTTATCTGATTGAATGATTCATATATATTAATGTTAATATATATTCATGGTAGAAGTTCAGGGGCACTCTAAAAATACATATATATTTTAATATATAAAGTATATATATACATGCATATATTTGCTAGTAAGGATGTAAACACACACATTTATATGCAAAAATATAATTTTATAATGTGGGACCATAATGTATATAGTGTTACATTTTGCCCTCTAATTCTAGAATCCCATACGTGTCTTCTTCCTTAAAATTTTCCGTATGATTGCTGCCATTATTAGATTGTAAAAAATTCCACTTTGGTTTTAATATATTTTTCTTATTATCACCTTTGTCTCATCCTTTCTTCCAGTTCTCACAAATTATATTTTAAGTGAACACTGACAAGACACCGACTTACCCTGTGCAACCTACTAAAAACCTTATAGTATTATTATTGTGATAATCTCAAGAACTCTAAGAGAATATTTTTTAAGAGAATATTATTAGCCTACCTTTCTTTTCTATTTTTCTATCATATTCTGTGATATGATTCCTATCATCTTTAGAAAAACTTTCCTCATTCTAAGATAAAACTTTTATTTTATTGTATTAAATATTTACATGTAACATTGATCCATTTAAATATGTGGCTCTGATAGTTCTAATAATTATGATATTTAACATTTATGGCACATTTACTGCGGTTAAGTGCATTTCTAAGTATGTGTATATGTATAGAATGTCATTAAACTCTGCCAATCTCTTCAGCTGGTAGATTAGATTCCTCTTTTTAAAGATGCATTAACTGAAGCAGAATGACCTAAAATAATTTTCCAAAATCACCAAGCAAATAGATTGCAAAAATAGGACTCACAATGTCCGGAGTCTGATTTCAGAACCCACTCTGGATGACATATAGTTCTGTCTTCAAGAGTTACCCAACTGTCATATCACTATTTCTTGAATAATTGGTTATTTGTTCCATAATTGGAATGCATTTTTTATGATCTGCTTGTTCAGAGTTGGACTTGGGTCTGTTTCTAGGCCTCTCTTCCGTTACAGAAATCTGGCTACTTATCTTGTGCCTTACAAAACAGCTTCTTTGAGGGCACAGCCCACTCACACTGATCTACATTCTTCCACCAGAGTTTATTTCCTGTACATTTCTTAAGGGCCAGATATTTGTAATATATAACATTTATTTAGGAGCTGCCAATGATTCAGGGGAATAAACAGATAGGGAAGGAAAAACATCAGGCTGTTATAGTCATGTTCAAATACTAAAATTGCGTGTTATATCCCATCCCAGTGTCAGGACTGATGGTAAGATGTCTTTTGTGTCTGTGTCCAAAGAAGCTAACCAGGTGGAAGGCCCATGTGCTAGTCTGTTCAGACTCTGGAGTAAACTAGTACAAACTGTGTAGTTTAATAAAAATAGATATTTATTTCTCATGTTCCAGAGGCTAGAAGTCCAACATCAAGGCAGTGGCAAATTTGGTGTCTAGTAAGAACTCACTTCCTGCTTCATAAAGGGGTATGTTCTCACTGTGTTCTCACATAGCAGAAGGGATGGGGGAACTCTCTGGGGTCTCTTATGGCATAAGGTCATTCATGCCATTTATAAGGATTCGACCTTGGGACACCTGGGTAGCTCAGTGGTTGAGCATTTACCTTTGGCTCAGGTTGTGATCAAGATCGAGTCCCACATCAGGCTGCCCACAGGAAGCCTGCTTCTCCCTCTGCCAATGTCTCTGCCTCTCTTTCTGTGCCTTTCATGAATAAATAAATAAAAATCACCTTCCCACCTGCCCCACATCCTATAAACCATCACGATGGGTGTTGGGATTTAATATATGACATTTGTGGGGGGTCACACACATTCAGTCTATAGCAGCCCCGTCGACAGAGGAGGCAAGAGGTTCAAATTCCATCCATGAGGGATAAAAGAAGTCTTCCAAGACCATCCTTGCTGAGAAATCATTATTAGGAATGATGAAAACCTTTCTTTGTTTTGTTTTTTTTTGTTTGTTTGTTTGTCCCATTTTATCTTTAATTAGGACAAATGGTCAGGACACTCCTTTCTTCCCTTCTCTTCTTGGATTCATTAAACATAGAGGCTCCTCTTGGCAACAGAACCTTGGCACATATGTGCGACTGAAGTGACAATCTTCTTAACTCCCCATCCAGCATTTGATCCACTGCCAGTCTCCGTAAGTTTAGGTCAGAAGACTGCTGCAGAATTTGGCACGTATATTGGCAAGTATATTGTCCTCCTGCCATTATCTAGAGCTATCTAGAGCTACAACATCCCACCTTCTTATTTAGAAGCTCTTTTACTGCTAACTTGTTTATGAGGCACTTTCTGAGATTGTTTATCTTTATAGCAGTGTGTAGTGTGAGGCTGAAAGGTTTAGGAAACAGTAATTTTATTTTTCAAGCTGCAAATATCTATATACATATAATTCAACAATCTTACATAGAATTTACAAATTATTTCCAGTAATTACTTACTAATTTTCAAACTAATCATTGTAACATCTGTGTCTATCACTGAAATAATGCTTTAAATTTTCAGATTCTGATGGTGGAAAAAAATAATATACACTTCTGATTTTTCACATGTGCTTTGAGTGTGACCTAATATTGTTCAGATATTTTTATATGTTTTATATGTCATGGAGCATTGCTGACTAATTTATTATATTTTACCTAGAAACATCCCAAAGTTTTTTCTCACTCACTGGGATATGCGTACTGTATGTAAAATGATATATAAAAAGGTACCTTCTAACAAAACTTCTATCATTTTTCTGTTGTTGGGCAAGGACAAAAGGCCTATTGCAATGGCTTCATCCCTATAGCATGCCAGGGAGAATTGTGGTGGCCTGACATCCCACATAGTCACAACTACCACTACTTACATGCATTGTATTTATTTGGCTCCACTTTTGCCAGATCGCAAGCAAAGTTAGTATTTAGTTTGTGGACCATAGGTGGGAGGGTTAAGGTACATGCAGCTCCCTCCCTCAGCTCTATATCCCAGATCTATCAACAAAATCACTCTGTCTCCAAAATGTAACACACACACACACACACACACACACACACACACACACAAATGTGGGCACATAGCACATGAGTTACAAGTCATTTGCTTAATACTGTCAATATCACGAGTCAGGTTTTGAAGATTAAGTCAAGAATAATATTTCTCCTTGAAAAATTTGAAGCTAAATCATCTGTGTTTTTTTTTTCTTCTTTGCAAATGTTAATTTTAAGACCCGAATTGCTTATGGTAAAATTGAGAATTAGTCATTTAGTTAAGTATACTATTGATGCTATTTCCTCCTTTCCAAAATATATAGTTTTTGAAAAATTGCTGCTTTCAAGAGAATTCAGTTGGGAACTGCTACAGATAATTTGTCTTCTTTAAGAATTAGTCTGAAACATCATATACATTGCTAATATGTACTGTTTTCCATATGATGTCCTCGCTGGAAAATATTGTTTTATCCATGTTTACAAGTGACTACAACATCTGTATTTCTGTTTCTTAATAGGGTTAACAATTAAAAGTCATAACCTATTTTTATAAAAATTAAAATGTATCCCAAGTTCTCTATCTTTTAATAAGCTAATTGAGGTAAGTAGATCTAAAATAATGCACACTTTTTTATAGGTGACACTGGCTTAGATATGATGAGTGACAATTAAAACTGCACAAGCTTGTTTGGAGCTCTCTCTTAGGACTCTGAAACCAGTGAGTTTTAAAATTAGTGCTTAATTTTTCACACAAATTTTAACTACCTTCTTGCAGACGTTGAGTATAGTCATTCTACGTTTTAATATATTCTCTGAATTAAGAAAAGCCATGTATTATATTTCACTTAACTTTTTGTACTTTCTCTCAATAATTTTCTTCTTCCACCTCACCCTTTTGGAAACATCCAGGGCACATCTACTGAAATTCAGAGAGTAAATTAGTCATGGCAGGAGCGTAGTACAATGATGACTTCCTGACCCTGAATGTCATGAAAGTCCATCTGACTCAATAAATCTAAACTGAATAATTTCATAGTCTTCCCTATTTCAAAGACAATACTACAATTCATCAGGTTGCTCAAGTCAAGAGCCTTGGGGAGGGAAGGGTTGTGTTTGATGAGGGAAAGCACAGGAGAATTTTGAGATGCTGGAAATATTCTGTATGGTGTCCTCATAGTGGATACATTACATTATAAATTTGTCAAAAACCTAGAGCACTTCACACAATGAAGAGTAAATCTAGGGCAGCCTGGGTGGCTCAGCATTTTAGAGCCACCTTCAGCCCAGAGCACGATCCTGGAGACCCGAGATTGAGTCCCATGTCGGGCTACCTGCATGGAGCCTGCTTTTCCCTCTGTTTCTGCCTCTGTCTCTGTTTCTCTCTCTGTGTCTTTCATGAATAAATAAATAAAATCTTTTTTTAAAAGAGTAAATGTAATATAAGCAAATTAAAAAAAAAATAAAGAACTCAACCAGAATGTCAGAGGATACTGGGAAGGAATGCAGATTGTGGCAAAAGAATGAACTATAATTACAATCACATGACACATCTTCACTGAAGACAGTGGGGGTTAAGGTGTTAACTTAAGTAACATTGGAAAATCATGTTTGGAATGGAAGTTGGGAGGCTAAAGTGAAAAGGAATTACATATGAACACTCTACTCCGGTTGGTATAGTTGTTTCTCACTGAGGTACAGGCTGATAATTTGATAATTCTGAAACTGTTGTACATAAATCCTGGGATTAAACAAATAAGTAAATGGATGACAGATGGTGGGTGTCAGGTTTCTCACTGTTGGAAAGGGAAATTGCAGATTAGCCAGAGGGAAGCTAGAATAAAAATGCAGTACTAAATTAGAGTCTCAGCTATCAGCAGGAATTCAGGTTTGGCTTAATATAGATTCAGATGGATAAATACATAAGTATAGATAAGTATATATACATGGGTTAGTCTACATACATAAATTTTTATATCCACAGAGAGTCTTCGAGCTTGAAAACTCAGCAGCAATGAACACACTGAATGTCTAGGTCTTGGTTTCTAAATTCATTCTCCAATAAAATAAAATAGGGATCCTTGGAGAAATGGCTGATTCTAGAGCTAAGGCAGGAATATACAAGATGAATCTGGCACACATTGTAGTGACAAAAAGTAACAATATCATCAAGCAACAAGAATATTGGCCTTGTCAGTGGGATATGGGAACCAATGTGAAAGATCTCTCAGTCGCCAAAGCTGGTATAATGTGAGGAAGAAAATAAAGTGGTAGAGAATTATACCCCAAGTATAAAATAAATACTTATTAATGGTACATAATAATTAATAAATTAATGAGAGAATAAACAAACATATAGAAGAGTGACAACTCTTCTGTATAGGATTCCAAATACTTTAGATAGATATTCTCCTCTCAAGGAGATGGAGCTTAAATGACCAATCCTCTCCACCCTTGAGTATGGGCTGTGCTCAGCGACTTGTCTACAAAGAACAGAATATGGGAAGGAGAAGGCAACCTTACAATGGAAAAAAAATTGGCTAATTACCTTGGCAGGTGATCAGGTTAACATGATCAATGAAAAGTCATTAGTACATACCCTTGATATAATATGATGAGAATGGCATTTTATCTTTATGATTGCCCTCTAAAAATAATAGTCATTACCCTTGTCCAACCATGGGAAAGTTTTCAGAAAAACCCAAATGAAGAAACAATCTATAAAATACCTGACTCGTACATCTCAAAACTCTGACCGGCAAAGACAAACAAATAAGTAAATAAAACAAAGAACAATAAGAAATTTGTGTAAATCTAATGAGGCTAAGAAAATAACAACTAAATATAATTGTTTCCCAGAGCAGAAAAAAGACATTAGGGAAGAAGGTAGTCAAATTCAAATAAGGTTTAGCGTTTAATAGTAATGTACAAATTTTGATTCAAATAAGGTTTAGCATTTAATAGTAATGTACAAATTTTGATTCCTTAGTTGTGACAAATATACCATAGTGATGTAAGATGTTAGCAACAGGGGAAATTGGGTGAAGGGTACACCAATATTCTCAGTACAATTTTTGTAACTTTTCTGTAAGTCAAAAAAAATTCTAATTTTTAAAAATTATTATTTAAATAAATTTAAAATAAAAACTTAGAAGCATCCTTGGAAATTCTATTTCTTTCTCTTTGCTCCACCAATATATCAGCAAAATCTGTTTGTTTAGCCTCAAAGTATACAAAAATGTGTTCATTTCCCTCCATCTGTAAGATTACCTGCCTCAACAAAGCTACTGCCATCTTTGTTGGGTCTATTCTGTTAACTTCCTAACTTGTTTGCTTGTTCTCTTCTTTTCTTCCTTCTCCTTCCTTCCTTCCTTCCTTCCTTCCTTCCTTCCTTCCTTCCTTCTCCTTTCCTTTCTTTCTTTCTTTCTTTCTTTCTCTTCTTTCTTCTTTCTTTCTTTCTTTCTTTTCTTCTTTCTTTCTGTTGTTTTTCTTGGTTCTTTCTTTCTTTCCAATCCATTCTCTACAACTTATCAAGAAAATATTTAGAATATGAACTTTTAGGGGTGCCTAGGTGGCTCAGTCAGTTAAACATCTGCTTTCACCTCAGGTCATGATCTTAGAGTCCTGGGATGGACTGGAATTGGGCTCCCTGCTCAGCAGGGAGTCTGCTTCTTCCTCTGCCACTTCCCCTGCCCCTTCTTTCTCTCTTAAATAAATAAATAAATAAAAACTTATAAAAATATATGAATTTTTATAGTATACTATATGAAATCTATTGATATATTCTGTTGCCATTTAGAGTAAAACCCAAATGCTTCACTGTAGTAGTTTAGGTAACAGTAGCTGTTATAACAGATAAACATGCAAATTTCAGTGGCTTAACACAGTAGTGGTTTATTTTTTGTCTACATGTTGTTCAAAGCAGCTTTTCTGGTGAGGTTGTGGGTTTCCGTCACAGTAAACTAGTAACACAAACTCCTTTCATTTTGTGGCTCAGTCTGCTTCACCAAATAACTTTTAATTCAAGGCTGGGGAGGGATTCCTGGTGACTCAGTTGTTGAGCATCTGACTTTAGCTCAGAGTGTGATCCCAGAGTCCCAGAATTAAGTTCTTCATCAGGCTCCCCAGTGGGAGCCTGCTTCTCCCTCTGCCTATGTCTTTGCCTCTCTCTGTGTCTCTCATGAATAAATAAATCTTTAAAAAATATATAAATCAAGCTTGGAGAAAGAAAGAACACGGAGTATTACATGAAACACCTTTATAAGTTAAACCTGAACATGGCATATGAACCATTTATACGCATGTTTTGCCAGTTATACTCAGACATGTGATGATAACTGATCACAAAAGAGGCTGGGAAATATAGTCGAACGGTGGACCAAAGCAGTAGTGTGGGACTGAGAGGTAGTTAATCTTAAAGATGGCAGTTTCTCCTTAATTTGTCATGGTCTCCTCTGTGCCATATAAATGAAGCCCAGCGAGGTCAAGTCCATCACGCCCCTAACCACACTAGAATTTCTTCTTTTATTAAATGTCCCAATTTCATATACCTTCTTAGATCTTTACATTGACCATTTCTCTATAATATTTGTGGAACCTTCATAAAATTCATGCATCAGATTAAATGCAATCTTCCCAGGGAGAATTTACCTAATGCTGAATTCAAAATCATCTCTAGGGGCACCTGGATTGCTCAGTCAGTTAAACGTCTGCCTTTGGCCCAGGTCATGATCCTGGAGTTCCTAGATGAACTCCATGTCGGGCTTCCTAGCTCTGTGGGGAGTCTGCTTCTCCGTCTCTCTCTACCTCTCACCCTTGTGCTCTCTCTCTCAAATAAATAAAATCTTAAAACCAAAGCCAAAATCATCACTAGTTTTCTGTCTTTTAGCAAAGCCTTTTATGTATTTCCAATCGTTATCACATTCCTCTGATTAGTTTTTAAACTCATTTATTATTTGTTTCCCTGCCTCTCTGCAAAGCTCCATGGGAGCAGTACCTGATTTTCTTGTTCACTGCTTTGTCATCAGTGCCAGAAGGTGGCTAGCTCATAATGATTCTTTGAGTGAGTGAATAAATGTACAGCAAGAATTGATATTCAGTTCATTGAAAAGACTAGAAGGGAAAGCACTAACTCTCCTCTGTGGAAGGAATGAAAGAAAAGAACCATAAGAAATGATAAAAGAATTCAAAATTTACATCATGAGTGAAAGGTCAATGTGGAGTTTCAGGTTCTTTATCTAGGCCTCTAAAAAATCATAAGGCTTCATTTCAAAATTGGGCAGTAGCTCCATTTAGAAGTCAAATATTTCCATATATAATGTGATGTGATTCCTCACAAGACATATCTGCACAACGCCTTCAAGGATTTACTAATCCTTTTGTATGTCTTTTGTTTTTTTCCTAAACTGGAAGACTATCCATTTAAATGAAGGAAACAAACTTGAACTGTAAATATGAACCATGCTATTTATAATTTCCAAATATTGTTTTACTATTTTGCCTTTTCAATCTTACCTCTTTCTCAACTGATTTCTTGGATACATTTTGGTAAGAATGTTGATAAACAGAAAATCCTTGTTGTATGAAATTTTTGAATAAAATTAATTTGAATAGAGATTAGTGTTCTATTCACTGAGATAAAATATTGATGTATTATGCGTCATCTGTTGAGTTGTAATTTTTCAGAAAATGCTATGTATTCATAGACTTACAAATTAAAACACATGTAGTCGCTGCTCAGCAGAAATATACACATGAGGCTCCCCATTGTTATTTAGCAATTTCCTATTTTTTGAAAAGCTAAAATGAAACTTCTTGTAACAATCTATGACAGATGAAAGTAGCTTTAGGAAATACTTTATAAACAAGTCAAATCATGTTAGAACAATGATCTTTAACTGTCTTTTCAAGGTCTAGCTAATAACTTCTTTTCTCAATGCAGTGAAATTTTGCTCTAATAAAATAATATGCTCAATAATTTGCCCAGTACCTTGGACCTTATGTAATTGAATTGTAAATCCATTCTAATGGGATTTGCCCTTTGCACATCCTGAACCAGCTCTTTCCCGAATTGGCTTCTTTTTTCATTCCTGTGGATCGGCAACAGGACTGTAGAGATATGAAAGATTATGCGGACCCTGGAGAACAGGTTCTGTGTGGGATAAAGTTAACTCGATTATATATCTCAAAGCTTCAGGCAGTATTTCATTTCTAAATCTTAGAGTACATTGGAAGTAGGTGAGGAAAATTAACGTTAGAAAAGGAGGCAAACATTTGCATTGTGGCAAGAGGAAAACCCTGCAGTGTTTTGCAAAAGATACACTTGGCAATGAAATGTAGAAAAATGACAAAAAGTGCCCAGAACCATTCCTCAGCAAAGGCTAAGTTGCCATACAGAGGAATTCAGAAGTCACTCTCTATCCATGCTTGAGAAAACTACATTCTTATTTTAGACTATAGAAGTGTGCCCGAAAGTAATATCCACAGTAGTCATCTTTGCAAGGCATCAGTGTTGTCGGTTATGAATGCAACCAGTAAGGCCTCTGTGAAGTGAACGCCTCAATACACTGTGTAGGACTTCATGAGATATTTGCTGTAAAATAGACCTGTGTTTAAGTCATGGCTTTTGCGACTTTTGTACTTATGTGTCCTGAGACATATTACTTAATACTTCTGATTGCCGATTTTATTACTTATAAAATTAAGATCATTAAACCCAACAGAAAAGACACTGTCCATATTAAATTAAATGTGGATAGTAAATGCACCTTTGTAAGTATGACATAAGGTGGTGATCACTAAGGTCACAAGGAGCAGAACCTTCCTGAGAAATCAATAAATGCAGTTAACTTACCTATTTAGATATTTCAGTTGTAGATTATCCATAAACATATTGAATATCAATATAGCTTCATTATAAAAGCCAACATACTGCTAGCATACTGATTTTTTTTTTTGCTTTCCGTGGAAGATAAATTTGTTTTAATACTGGTCCTGTTAACTGTAGAATATTGCAATTTCACATCCAGTAACTATTCCCTATTATAGTATTTACTTAAAATTGTTAACATCTTTCATTGGCCCTAATTTAGTTGCATAAAGATGATATAAACATTAAAAATCTAGGTGTATATCTTGTGCTCATTAGTTGGTGCTAATATTAGTCCAAAATCAGTTGATCTATTACAATTAAATGAAATTATTCTATGGCCTATTGGCCTAGGAATGAATGAAAAAATTAAGACACATCTCTGGACAAAAGTTACAGTACAAGATAGCATATTGACTTTATCTAATTTTCAGATTATTTGTATCTTTGCTATTCTACTGTACAGACAATTGAGAGCTAGTTTATGCCTTGTTAATTTCATCAGCCATTACAAAAATTGATTAGCTTGCTTAAGATAATCATTGGCTCAGTGAAACTAAAAGTAAACACCAAAGGATTAAATATATTTTTTAAGCAAAACGCTTCTAGAATTTGAGGGCATGTCCTATCATTCACACAAGAAAATCTACCAAATGCTGGTGTCATCTGAGAGGTGTTACAGGGAGATTAGCAGTCTCTGTTAAGAAAGATGACAGTTTGGTCCACAGATAAGAAAGGAAAAGTGCCTAAAAGAAGATGACCAAACGGCTTTGCCATTTGGAAGGAGAGTATGGGTAGTCCTGGTCAATATCTGAAAAATTGGACTAAAAGAAAGACTATTCATTTACTTATTTTATTTTGTTATTTTTAAAGATTTTATTTATTTATTCATGTGAGACACAGAAGAGAGAGGCAGAGACACAGGCAGAGGGAGAAGTAGGCTCCATGCAGGGAGCCCGACATGGGACTTGATCCCTGGTCTCAGGATCAGGCCCTTGGCCTGTGCTAAACCACTGAGCCACCAGGGCTGCCCCTTATTGTATTTTATATATTAATTTATTCATTCATTAATCTATCAGTTCACTCAATAATAATCTTACCAAAACAATTATATGTATTTTTTTCTTCTGTTTATTTGTGGCTATAGTGAATGGTGAGGTAAGATATTTCCTGAACCTTAAACACTACCTCAACAATAGAAAGACAAACAGATCCTAGAATCAAAGAAAATTCAAATTCTGAGGATGTTTTTTAAGTTTAGTTAGTATACTTTTGCTCTATAGGCTGACTGACTCTAAATTCTACTAATTAATTAGCAAGTTAAATGGTAAATAGGTATAGTATTTTAGTTATAACTTTGCTCTAACTTTGTAATTACTTACATATAAAATGTGTGACTCTATTCATAGTGGTATCTATTAAATTTCCATTCCAGCTAAGTTAATGAGTACACGAGGAAGGAAATGCTGGCAAAATTATTATAATTATGTTGCCTTAAATGGCCACATTTTGAGAACACAAGGAAATGAGTAGTTAGTTCCCTAAAGAGATAGGGAATGTACCGTAAATGTAAAAAGCAAATGTACTGTAAGATTTACAGTAATTTCTTGCTTTTTACCATTCCAATTTATCTGATTGGAGTTAAATCCATCTTGAGATGATACATTCAACCTGATCGAAACAGTCACTACATCATGTGGACAAGCAAGGGAACAAGATATAATAATTTTTCAAAAGGAAAGCACTTCTACCAATCACATGCTTTAGAAACAAAAAGAAAAAACAAAAACTAGAGTAGTATGTTTTTTTAACTTGCTTCTCCCATTATTTTTATCTCAAATGTTCCATGAAAGTACCACAAAAATTGACCTTTTAAAGGTTCAATTCTGCTTTAACGATCTCTTAAAAAGAAATGTTAGATAAATAGCTTTTAAAGATGCTTAGAAAAGAGGACAGAAAAAATGAGATTTGGGAGAGTTACATGCACAGATGTTCCTTCTTTGAAACTCTTCTCTCATTGTGGGATTAAAATTCATTGAGGAAGATACTAATTGACTTGGATAATTAGGATTATGAAGTTGGGAATACTAGATTGAATTATGAAAATCTGAAGCTGATAGCCTATAAATTAATATTTTAGGAAAACCATCATGATATGGTTGCCACATTTCATTCTTCCACTAACCCAACCCTTCCCAACCTGCTCACCCCAAACATTCACAAATTTCTAAGAGTGTGAATTGCTAGAGGGCATTGTGGAAATTCAGAACTGTGACTT
>NW_023330197.1:0-22757 GCF_011100685.1 Canis lupus familiaris
CCCCCCCCCCCTTCGCATGTCTTTCCAGGGAACGCTCCTTGTATGCTAGGTGTCTTCAATCCAAACTTTATTGCACAACCTACACTGCTGCTGGCCTCATGATGGATCAAATGGTAGCTCCGCAGGGGAGAAGAATCCTCGAAGGTGGCACAACTCTTTTCCCAAGGAGCAATAAAGGAGAATAAGTAGAAGAGCATGAAACTCAACAGCAGAGCCCAGGAGAAATCAGTGATAGTGACCTTCAGAGATGAAGGGTCCAGGGATCTTGACAATGAGGATGAAAAAGAAAAGAATGAAAGGAAGAAAAATCTGGTAGCGCATCTGGAGGAATCATGTTGTGGGTGCTCCATGGCGCAGGGACGCTGCTCTCTGTCACCTTCGCAGCTTTGGTAATGGACGCTCTTCCTGCTCCTGAACCCCACTGTCCCCCTTCCCCGGGTCACTTTTACAATCTGCGGTCACTGCTCATATCCTGCTCCAGGGACACGTACATGCATTCCCGCCCCCCCCAAATGTGGGCCTGCGACTTTAGAAGACTCAAGATGAGTGAAGTGTCACCTGCATTTGATTTGTCATAATGAAGTCTACTTCCTCAGGGTCTACTCTTAGCAAAGAAAGAACAGGCGATGCGTCCTGTTCCCAGGAGCCAATCTACCCAGGTAGGCAGGGGTCACCACCTGGCCGTTCTACCTCTGGTCTCATTGGGTTGGCCTCTCTCAAAAGAAAACCAATTTCCATGCAAAGTGTAGATTGTATTGGCTCTATCAAGGATGAGCTGCAGGTCAATGACACACACGCCAAAAAACAAACAAACAAAAAAAAAAAAAAAAAACAGCCTTTTAAAAATCAATACTTACACAGCTGTCTCGTGCCCAGAATCGCCCTTATGTATGTGACAACACTTGTTGTCTAACTTCATGGCCGTTCTGTGAGTGGATTTGCTAGGCCTCCTTTACAGAAGCCACACACAGTTAAGTGAGCTGAGTAAGGCCACTCATTAAGCATGTGGGTGGCAGGGAGTCTGGGACCATTCTGCACATGGGTTGGAGCCTGGGGGAAAAAAAAAGAAAAAAGGAAGGAAGGAAGGAAGGAAGGGGAAGGAAGGAAGGAATGAAGGAAGGAATTCGTAATCCTTCATCCTTCCTCCCTCCCCCCTCCTCCTCCCTCCCTCCCTCCTCCCTCCCTCCCTCCTCCCTCCCTCCCTCCCTCCCCCCTCCACCTCCCTCCCTCCCTCCTCCTCTCCCTCCCGACCCCCCCCCCCCCCCCACGCCCACTGTTTTGAACGCATTTATTGTCTCAAATTAGTTTATTGTCACCAAAGGAAATGTACTAATATTGAATGCAATTTAGGGTTATGTCTTTGAATTGCATGTTTGAAGTTATATAATCCAGTTTCTTAGGCAACAGATGAAAGCAACTTAAACGGCCCAGCGTCATGTAACCTTTCAGAGCATTTTGCTTTATGGTTTTATCATAGCTGCTTTTTTTCTCCCCATGAATACACACGAGGCCTTCAAAAAATTGCTGTCAAATAAGCAATGCAATGTTTTATGTTCTGGTTTTTGAAGAAATCTTTACTCAATTCTGTGCTACATCTAAAGATGTAGAATATTGTAAAATAAGGAGTGATTTGTGGCACACTTCAATTTAATAATTGAGGATTGTTTGCATAAGAGCCCCAGAACGGGGTGGAGGCGTAGCAGGGCGTTATCTTAAAGCAGCAGCAGCCACCGAGATAGTCAAGGGGGACTCAAACTGGGACCAATCACTCTTGTGCAATATCGCCACGCAAAGCCCGCCAGCGCCCAAGAGCAAGGACAGACGCTGTGCTTGAAATGGGGATGGCGGGAGAGGCACGGAGATGGTCCAGCCCGGAACCCCTAGAGTTGTGGAGGACAGTCCAGGTTTGAAGGGGAATCCGCAACACTCCCATTCAGTCAGTTGCACTCATTTGCCCTATTACGTATCTTCTTATGTCTCAAACCGTGGTTTTGGCGCAAGCCACTTAACCTCCCCAAATGTCATTTTCTTTGGCTGCAAAGTGGCAAAAGCACCTCCCATCCCAAGTCTGTAGTAAGGAGTAAGTATCATTACCATCTCTAGGGGGGGCGGTGGAGGGGGGCGGTCTGCAGAGTCTGACTTTGGAACCTCCATCCTCCTGACACTCACTCCCTGAGTGACTCTGGGACTCTCCAAGCCCGAGCGTCTTCATCTATAAATGGAACAGCGACGATCTGTAGGTGATTATGAGGATTGCAGGAATCGATGCTTGTGAAGGACACTACTAGCCCTGCGCCTTCAATAAAGTGTTCCTGTCGCCGTTACCATAATGATGGATTTCATGCTCACACGTTTAACAGGTCATTTTTGACTTTTAACTTACTCTAACACTGTGCACATTGACTTTGGCCAACACTGATCCGTGTCATTGCCCTCGGTGACTCGTGTGGAGAATCACAAAGGTCCCCTTGCCGCCACACAGTGGAGGCAAATGGCCCATGGGGTCCACCCACAGGAGCGGGCATGGTGCAGTGACAATGGTCCACTCCCTCCTGAACCAACTCCCCGTGAACGAGTGTGTCACCCTTGGATCCTACCAGCCACTGGCCAGCCATTAGTTGTCTAGCGCACACGCAGCATTTAAGATTTCGAATTCTTCTGAAATGTAGTTTCTGCAGGTACCTGGACGTATGTCTTGGCAAAGGGTAACTTCGGAAGGGTCGCCTGAAGCCTTAGCGGCCAGAGAAGCGTAGCTTGCCCCCCCTCTGCCTCTCAGAGGACTTGGGCTTCATTGTCCCAACAACCACACCCCCCAACGCTCCTCACAAGTCTGGGAGATGGATTTTGAAACAGCAAGCAATTTTCAGCCCAAATCTACCCAAATGGAGACATTTGCCCCTGCTCGGAACTTGTTTAGCCAACACAGGCTACGTTAAGGGAACGGACGTTAGATGCGGAAAAATAAACTAAATTCGATTTTGCCTTCTCTCTTCAGGAAGCACCACCCATAAATAAAAAGGGCTGTTTCCCTTTACAACATGTGAGAAAACATTGCACCCTCCTGCCTGTTCAGTGAGAGGCTGTGTTCGTTCTCACCGAGGGCCTCCTGTCACCATAGCCCTTACACAGGCCCAGCGAGCATGTGTGAACTCCACCCCCTGGCTACCAAACGGTAAGTGTAAAGCAAACCCTGGTTTCATAGATTTCTGTTATTTTACAATTTCACCCTGTAGTGTTTCAGTATCAGGCACTTATTATTGCCCCAACTTTATAAATGAGTACGCATTAGTGTAAGACGAAGAGGCCCACCCAAGTGCTAATGAGTACTGCAGAGCCCCCGACATATAGGTGGGGCAGGACTAAGGGCAGGACCCAGGTGTCCCACCTCCCGGCCTGTGAGCCAAGATCCCAGTACCCACCCAGGCTGTTGGGCAAGGTGCTTACATCCTGAGGCTTTCCACGCCTTTGAGATAAGCTCCGAAATTCTTTTTTTTTTTTTTAACTATAGCCAAATTCTATTCTCCCTATTATTTTTTTCCCTTATTTTATTAATTTTCCTTCCCTCCCTGACCAGTTTTATTGAGATCTGATTGACAATTAAGACTTGTATATAGTTAGGTTTCACGACGTGAGTTTTTTAAAGGTGGACAATGTGATAATTTAATATACGTATGCACAGCGAAATGATCACCACAACCAAGTTAATTAACCCACCCATCATCTTGCATGGCTACCTTTCTCGTGTGTGTGGTGAGAATATTTAAGACCTCCTCTCCCAGCAATCTCCAATATCCAATTCAGTATCAACTACAGGCATTATGCCTTACATCTCCAGAACGTGCCTTCTAACTGAAAACGGGTATACTTAGACCAACATCTCCCCGTTTCCTGCACCTTCCATCCCCTGGAAATCACGATTCTATTCTCTGCTTCTAAGAGTTTGACTTTTTTTAGATTTCGTGTATAAGTTGTGATATCATGCAGTATGATTTTTTTTTTATGTGTCTGGCTTATTTCACTTGACATAATGTCCTCCAGGCTCATCTAGGTCTTCACAAATGACAGAATTTTATTTTATTTTTTTTTAATTTTTACTTCTTTTCCATTTGAAAGCAGTCATTTATTAACTGATCAGATTACAATCATAATCATGGTACATACCTTAGTTCATCCTTCTAATAAGCCTATTGATCTGGTCTTCCCTGTTGCCAGCATCTCCACCTTCTACAAAATGAGTGGCCTTTTTCTTCTTTTTTTATGGCTGAATAATACTCCACTGTGTGTGTGTGAGAGAGATTGTGTGCATACATACATACATACAGCTGATGGACCCTTGGGTTGTTTCCATATCTTGGCTATTGTGAATATTGCTGCAACGCACATGGCAGTGCAGATAGCTCTTCAAGATCCTGATTTCATTTCCTTTGGATACATATCCAGAGGTGTGATTGCTGGATCATATGTTCATTCTATTTTTAATTTTTTAAGGAATCTCCATACTGTTTTCCCCAGCCGCTGCACCAATTTACATTCCCAGCAACAGTACGCAAGAAATTCTTAATTGGGCCCAGGGCCCAATGTGACCTGAGCCCTGCCTGTCCCTCAGGGCCCTCAGGGCCTCACCCCCACTCTCCTGCACGAGGTACAAGCCTCCAGCCACAGGGCAACACGGCCTCCAACTTGCTGGATGTTCCCTTCCTGGTCCTACTCACTGGACCCTTATTCTCTTCAGAGATGCCTTTTGCTTCCCACGTGAGTACATACACTTTTCATTCCCAGTACTTGTCACCATGAGTATTCACGTAAGTGTTTTTGTCATTATTGCTATATCCTTCCTTACCACTCAAAACATACACACACACTTTGAATCTACAAGCTCGAAGAGGACAGGGAGTCTGCGTTGTGTCACATTCGCACCCAGTTGAAGCGCACAGAGCCTGGGACCTAGTAGGCACTCAATAAACACTTTGCTGATTCTGAATGAAGATGATACGCTATTCTGACACGGATAAAGGAGAGAAGAGAGAATTTTAAAATGGGTCTTCCTTTTAAAGATCTCTTTTTAATCATTTATAACATTTGCCCCCTTTTTTTTTCATTTAGATATTAATTCTTCATGACTAGATTCTACCCAAAGACATTCCTTTTGAAGCTAGGAGAAGATGAGGGTGGGGGTGGTGGGGAAGTTTCAGTAATGTTTCTATTTTTGAAATCTGAAATGGTACAGTGTCCAAAACTCCCGATTTCATTTTGAGTTCAAGCACTTCAAAGAGAAGTTCATTTATAAAACATCATATCTCTCTGGTCATTCACTGAATATTTACAAGTACCAATCACTTTACTAGGAGGGTAGTTAATGCAGGAAAATAAGCATGACAGGGAAAATTAAAATGAGTTTCCACAGCCTCTTTGCTCCCATGTCCCCCATCATTCCCCCCTTGGTCACGCTCGACATCCAGCATGCTACACGCACTCAACGGAGAGCCTTCCGTCCCTGCAGCTCCATTCTTGAGTCTTTTCAAATCGGGCTGCCTTGAATTATACAAGAAAGGCAAAACTCTCTCGAGGAAAACAGATGGAAAGGCCAAGAAATAGAAAGCTTGCTTTGGGCTGAGTCTGAGCAGGTTTTCAGGAGTTTTGGGAGAGGAAGAGAGAGACGAAGGCATCTGGCTGGCCATGCTGAGGGGTTGTGGCAACAGGCAAGAAAAGATTTTAATCTTCTGTCTTTTATTTATGAACCAAGCACTTTTTTGCCATTTTCAAGAGACTGAGTTAAGATTTAAAATTATTGAAAATTCCATTTGGACTTCGAACGTGTTTGTCTATGCACCCATCAGAGATGGGTGCCCCTTCCACGCAAACTCAGCATTCCTCAAGTTCTAAGACACAGAGAGCCACACAAGGACGTTCATTTACAAGTGTCACAAATGAAAGCACCTAGCAATTATAAAATCCGATTTTCAAACTTTCCCAATCTGTCTAAAACACTAACAGTCATTGATTTGATCATGTGCCGGGACTAGCTGTATGTCTGAGAGCTAGAACAGGAGATAAGAGGAATAAGGCAAAGATTAAGTAGATAACTGTCTGTCAGGATCTTCCCACACAGTTAGGGGAGGTATGCCACATTTCTAAAGAATTGGCAAAATATTTATTCTCTACATTTTCTTTTAAGTTCTCAAAGATGGAAAAGGGTGGATAAAGAATGAGAATCACCGAGATTAAGTTCTCTCAAAGCAGATTTAACTCGAGAAAAATGGACAGAATTTAAGTAGGTGGAAAGAAGAGGCGATTCACCAGGTGGAGGAACCACCCGGAGAGAGACTGAGCCTTCTGAGCTTGTGTGGTTTTCAGTCCCTGTCATTTTTTTTGTATTTTAATATTAAATCATTGCTAGCTTAGCTCCTGATGGAAACAGCTCATTGAACTGTTTGTTGAAGGCCACAGTGTTGACAGTGCCAACCAGCCCATTAGGGTTTGGGTGTAGACCTCAAGCACCATGTACAACGCAGCTGAAAGAGGAACCACTCATATTCCTGCTGCTCAAGCAAATCTATATGTAGCCCCCATGCCCCCAAGGTGCCCAAACATTGACACTTTATTGTTGTTGGTAGATTCTTTTCCAAGGGAAGCTGGGGATAAGTGGGGTATGTTTATCATAGTATTTTGCCCTAAGTAGTCAGAAACAGTATCACGGGACCAGGCAGAGGACACAGGGGCAGTGGGAACATCACTGGGGCGGGGGTAGGGAGTGGTTTCTGCAGAAGCTAAGAAGCGAGGCCCCTAATACGAGGTCATGGCAATGGACAGAAGGAACATCTAAATGTTCCAAGAACCCCAGAAAATGGCAGCTGGCCATTCACACTCTGGAATTTTTGACAAAATTCAAATCCGAACCTACAATTTTTTTTTAACATTATCTATGACTGGTCTATACAAAGTCATTGCTTCCAAACTACTGCAACTGGCATCCGAACCAAATTCTCCAATTTTCCTGACTTGTCTCTACAGAACTGATGAGAATTTTAATAAAACACATAAGTTGGCTCTTTATTAAAGAATCTTCCCTGATGATTTAGACACTTTTAAAACAAAGGGAAAAGCAACAGTATGAGTCTCTATTTTATAACAAAATATGCAATCGAATGCTTAGATGAGTTCCCTGTCTGAAAGCCTTTTTACGTATGTAAAGCTATATTTTACTATTTGTACCCAACAATTTCCAGCAAAGAATATTCCTTGGTTTTTACTGAGGAAAAAGAACACCTTTGTTATTTACAAGGGCCTTAAAAATATTGATGAGCTCTTAAAGCTGATTCAGAAAGTCAGCATTTAATATATTTTGTAATTCAGCTACTAAAAGTAGTATCGGCTTCACAAATTTTTAAAAAATTCTTATGAGCCACATTTTCAGAGAAATTTTCCAGATTGCAAACAAATCTATAAAAATAACCTGACCCCATTTCCTACTGACCAAAGTGCTATATTCACAATGTTTTTAACTTCCCATGCTTTATAGGCCAACAAGCTCCGAAATCTAATAGAAAACCAACACCAGCATAGCAAAATGAGCGATGTAGTATAATCATCAAAGGCAAATTTTAAAATACTTCGATCTTGTTAAAACTTATAAACATCGGGGGAAAAATAGCTTCCTGTGTCCTATCTTCTGGAGATTAAATCAACATGGTTTTGCAGCACACACACACACACACACACACACACACACACACACCTTTCTACTTCTTCCCTCTAGCTTTCTTTAAGTGATAAAACAGGCTCCAGCCAGAAACATCAAGAATAGGAACTATGTGAGTATATATTGAACTCACACTTCTATACAGCTAGGCAACGTTTGGTCATTCGAAGAAACACTAGCATTCAGATCACACCCACGGACAGCTACTCGGCTGTCAGAGAGAGTGCAAGCATGTGGAATCACAGAGCCGCAAAGATCTCTATTTATTCACCATATAATCCCATCCCCTTTCCCCTCCTGCACATTTGAATTCACATCCCACATCTGAGCAATTTCCCCTGAACCTCTGCCAGATGCCAGGGCAACACCGGGGTGCTGAATCCTCAGGGGGGAGCTGGGAAGCCAGGCAAGCCATCAGCCCGGCAAAGGGCCATGAAATGAGGACTCCTGGCAGGGCCCGGGGGGTGGTGTCACACATCGTCCCTGGTCAGGAAGCAGCAATCTAGGAGATGATCTCGCAGGAACGTGACCAGAGGCCCCTGAGCCTGGGGGAACACCGTCTCCACCAAGGCCCTCATGATAATCCCTGGCACTGAACTGCTGAAATATTCAGGAAGGTTAACAGCCAGATGCCCTGAGGAGTTTATAACAGAGCTTGAAAGCCTTTCTCCAGCTACATTTCCAACTCAGAGCCAGGTCGGCTTGTCAGTAATTAAAAGTCTCACTTGGTAGAAGCTTTTATAAAATGAATTGTTCATCTCAGTCAGCACTAAGGAGTAAGCATTCTACTTTCAAAACTACCAACCGAATCCAAAGAGCCAGAATTAAACAGGTTTTGTTTTGTTTTTTCAAATGTAGCTTACCCATCCATCCATTCATCCATCATCTGTTGGTTCCTTTTCATTCATTGGTTCATTCATTCATTCACAAACACGTGTGATGTCTACTGTGTGCATAAGCCCTGGATCCACAGAAAACAGACCAGAAGGAGGTCCCCTCTGCTATTGCTGTCAACACTCAGTGCTCTTTATAATGAGCCCCTAAATTCCCAATCTGAAGATAATGCTCAAGCCATAGTCTTCTGAATTCAGCAGTCTCCTCCAAGTGGATGTTTCATTGATGTCTTTTTTCTTCATTGTCTAGAATGCCTTCTTCACTTCCCACCCCAGCAGTAAGCTCCCTGAGGCCTTCCTGCCCGCACCCAGCGAGAAATGACCATTCCCCCCATCCTGCCAGGAAGTGAGGTGAACAAGTGGACTTCTTGCCCCACACACTACCACACGGTTGGTGATCCGCCCCCCCTCTGCCAACCCCAGGGACCTTCTCAAGGGTGATTTGGCCCTTATCTCCTTGCATATCTAGCACCTTTCTGCACATAGTAGATATTTACTAAATAACTGAGTTGATCCTCATTCTGGGCAGCAAAGTCACTTGACCTGCGTGTTCTCTCTAGCTTTGTTGAAACTGCTGAAACCAGAGGGGAGTAGCCAAAAGTAGGTAATAAAATACAAGCTGGGCCCTGGAGATACCCTGAATGTGGGGTGGCCACACAAAGATAAAATGTCAAGAGTATTCTCCAGGTCAGATGACCCTACATAGCTGATTGCATCTTTACCAATGAGAGCATTTGAAGGGTGAGGCAGTACCCGAGGGAGGGGAGGTAAGAAGGTGAGAAGAGAGAACAGAGCAGTGGGAGTGCCGGGGGCCATGAAGGGGGAGGGCTTGGGCGGGGGGAAGGGCAGAGAACCATCCCAAGTGCCTGTGGTGCCCGGACAATTCCTCCTTGACAGCCAGTCTCATCAGGCCTCATCATGATAACCAGTAGGTGTGATTTCCGTAGCACAGGAAAATTGTATCCTTGGAATGTGGAATCAACCCAAACACATTTAAATTAGTTTCAAAAGTAGAAACTAGGCGGCAGGGTTTTCTAAACAACACTTTTCTCTCCCCTTCTCTTCTCTCTCTTACACTCCTCCCCCCCCAATCTACTCCCTCCCTAGACAGGCTTACTCTACTGGTAGCTTGAATTTGTGAAATCGGCTCTAATCTCCCTCAACCCCCCACCCCCCCCACCAAATCCCTAAAGGTATTATTTAAAGGTGAAAAAGAACAGAAGGCATCAGAGAGGAAGTTTTGGAAGTAGAAAAGCAGATGGGGTAAGTGACCCAGCAAACAGCAGGAAGTTCCTTCTTCAGCCTGAGTGTACAAAGCCCTGACTTCCATCAAGGAACCACCCAAAGGCTCCAGACCCAAGATGTCTGCCTCAACATACACAGAGGAACTCATGGTAAGCAGCCCCCTCTTCCTACAGTCCCCCCCAGGAAGCAGCCAGGTCGGTAAGGACACAATGAGTAAATTCCCTGTGGGTGAGTTGCCCTAACCACTGTCCACTGTGTCTCAAGACACTTGTCAAAAAATAAGGTTGATCCAAGATTTGGTGTAAATGGTAGTGAGCACCTCCATCTGGGAGTAAGTTAGGACACGCTACCTCTTACAGCCATTTGTGAGTAGTAGAAGCTCGGAGTTAACCTAAGGAAGCCCCTCTCAGCCTGTGTTCTTCCACAGGTACAGGAATCCCACCAAGTTGCTGAAACGTAAGAGGGAAAGTGAGACAGGACTGCTGATCCCCGAGATTCGCTGAGGGCAGAGGTCACGTCTTAGGCTCTCATCTCCCCACACGGCAAGGCAAAAAGCAAGCACGGTACATCCTCATCGATGTTTGGTGCTAATGTAGATCTTTCATTAGGTTCACTTTTAAAGCCTGTGAAGTTACAAGCTTCAGTCTTCCTGGGGCGCCTGAGTGGCTCTCAGTTGAGCATCTGACTCTTGGGCTGAGGCACCTGAGTGGCTCAGTGGGTTGAGCATCTGACTCTTGGTTTCGGCTCAGGTCATGATCTCAGGGTCGTGAGATCGAGCCCCCCATCGGGAATCTGCTTGGGATTCTCTCTTTCCATCTCCTTCTGCCCCTCACCCCCTGCAAGTGCCTGCCCGCGCTCTCTCTGTCATGCTCTCTCTCTCTCTCTCAAGAGAGAGAGAGAGAGAAAGAAAGAAAGAAAGAAAGAAAGAAAGAAAGAAAGAAAGAGAAAAAAAGAAAGAAGAAAGAAAGAAAGAAAGAAAGAAAGAAAGAAGAAAGAAGAAAGAAGAAAGAAAGAAAGAAAGAAAGAAAGAAAGAAAGAAAGAAAGAAAGAAAGAAAGGAGGGAAGCAAGGAAGGAAGGAAGGAAAAGAAAAAAGAAAAGAAAAAAAGAAAAGAAAGAAAGAAAGGAGAGCTTCAGTCTTCTTTAAGTAGAGATGGTGAACAGTGAAGCCAACTCTAGAGCATCCTGTTCCATCTGAACAATTAATGGAGAAAATAAAGTGATATCCTCCCCCCCCCCCCTTTTCATGTCCTTACGCCCTCATCTCATCAGTACTAAATTTTCAGCCAGTCAAACAAAAGTAAGGGAACACAGTGGCTTCCTGGAGCTCAAAGACACAGCTCAGCCTTCACTTGCTGTTGTGCAAAATGCATGAGCTAATTATACCCTAAGCCTCCAACACAGTAGGAAGGTAATAACCTGTAATATGGCTAATTTAGAGGTCACCCTGATCTGGTGGTTAAGAACGTATTTCTTCTTATTCACTTAAAACTTAGCTTTAGCCCTCCGACGGAGCTCAAGCAGCATTTCAGATGGGTAAATACACGCAGTGCTCCCTGTCACATGGTGCCCCGGGCACGTACAGCACATTTGATCTTCCTCGACTCAAGGTGCTTCTCCATCAAGGCTGGAAGGAGAGGGCAAGCGGTGAAGGAAATGAAAAAGAATATTCTATAATGGAATTCCACTGTTTTTATTTCTGCATGAGTTGAAAAAGGCCTTCTCATAAGGAGACGTAATGTCAGGTAGACGTAATGTCAGGTACTTGCCCGATGTGGCACCGATAGCCCTCCTATTTGGAGACTGCTGTGGCTGAGTCACCATTAGTCACAAAGGTAAACAATCTCTCTCTTAAAGGCAACGAGCCAGGCTAGATGGAGGGCAGAAGGACTTGGTGGCAAAATATTTCTAGTAGTAAGCTCCAAGGTCATCTTTTTCAAACAGAAAGAGCTGCAATTTTGCTCAAGTCAGCACAAATATATCGACCACCAAATATTTTCAGGCACTAGAACAGGGGCTTGGGATGGTTACTTTTACTGTCAAGCTGACTGGGCTAAGGGATGCTGGGATGCTGGTAAAACATTATTTCTAGGTGTGTTTGTGAGACTGTTTCTGGAAGGGATTTGCATTTGAGTACAGTAGGCGCAGGGCTCCCCTCCACCCCCAGGATGGGCATTATCCAATCCCTTCAGGGCCTGAATAGAACAAAAAGGCAGAGGAAAGGCTACTTTGCTCTCTCTGCTTGGGCTGGAACATCATGTTCTCCTGGCCTGGGACATTGGAGCCCCTGGTTCTCGTGCCTTTGGACTCAGACTGGGACCTACACCACCAGCCCTGGATTTCCAGGCCTTCAGATTCAGACTGAATTAAATATACCACTGGCTTTCCTGGTTCTCCAGCTTGGAGATGACAGACCACGAGACCCAGGAGCCTCCATTACTGTGTGAGCCAATTTCCCATAGTCAGTCTTCTCCTGTGTACCTATATGTACCCTATTGCTTCTGCTTCTCTGGAGACCCTAAGACACGGCTGTAGGTCCAGAGAAGTGTCACATAGGAGTGTTTGATCTTCCAATGGTAGGCACAGATGCTAAACCAATTGTCTTAGTAACTACAAGCATAGTGAAAGAGGTTGGTGCAAGGTCCCATGGGAGCAGATAATGGGCACCCAACCTGGGGTATGAGGTTCTGATTATGTACCAAAAGCCATACTATAAAGAGGTCTGGAGGTGTCCAAGCAACAGGACGATCATAAGGCTGACAGTTTCTTGAGGGCAGGAGTATGTCTTCTCATCTGTTTATCTTCAGCACGCAGGCCAGACGAAGCCTTGATATCATCAGAGCTCACTGGTAGCCGCTGACTGAGCTGTATTAAAATGAGCTGAGAATGTGAGGTCTCGCTAATGCAGCTGTGTTCCCATTATTTATTTATTTATTTTATTTATTTTTTTTTTTTGTTCCCATTATTTAAATAAGAGACTTGGCTAAATAAAAGCTAGGGATAAGAAATATTACTTACATTATGAATAATATACAACATAAAAACACAAAATATACAATAGTGTTCCACATAATGTTATCATATAGAATATACAGCACCAGCTAAGCTGTAATTTCACATTTATTATATACATTTGCCATGAGATCCCTTCACTCAGGGATCCTTCATTATTGAAACGGGAAGGATTTATGACTTGACCTGTAGAGATGCAAAGGGATTAGGATGTGGCAAAGGCAGCAGAAGAGAGCTTTGAAGATCCCCAAACAGAAACATAGAAAGAAAACAGGCAACATCTTCATTCTACTCTTGCTCACAGGGTGGAAGGTGAGTACAGTGGCCTTTCTTCCAAGGCAGCTTGCAAATTCTCCGAAATGTGCATAAAAGCCCTGGTAACCTTTCCAGGTTTCCTGTAGGAAGAAAGACTGGATCTCCAACAGGAGGAAAATGCTTTCCTTTGAGATCTTAAAGACCCGCCTGCCAAAGCCACACTCTCTTCCACTCTGGACGTACCACTGACAAAGGGTAATTGGGACGTAAATCCTCTGGATCGGGGCCCGCTGCCTTCCAAGCGACTCAGGTTGATCAGATCATTTCACCTCCGACGTGGCACCTCCTCCAGCGAAGCAAGTTATTTATTTGGTCACCGTAGGATCACGTGCACCGTGTGTATGGTGAATTGAGGTCTTTACACAAAGGGGCTTTACATAAATAACTGGTATTGCCACGTTTCTATCTATCTTGATGTAGAGCGCATTTCAATCATGGTATTAGGAACAAAAGTAACGTGCTCGGTTATTGTTAGTCTCCATTTACTTCTTCTGGAGCTTCAAATTCAATTACATTCTGAGATGAACATGAAATCAATTGAACAGCTGGATGTATAGTGATCCTATTTGCCCAATTTTCTTTAAATTCCATGCTCTCATAAGATAATCAAATCCCTCTTGTGTGGCTTAACATTCCGGTGAACTTTAGAAGAGAAAAGAGAATTATGGCAAGCACGCCCCCCCCCCCCCGGAAGGATTTTAAGATGCAGAGTCTGTGTATACACAAATGTATACACACACGCACACGCATATACAAACATCCCAAAAAAATGGAAATCTAGCTTACTGGTTCATTCCACAAACATGTACTAACTAACACGTCCTGAAAGTATATTCGGCGGTCAGCAATGTCTCAGATCGTACGGCTATTACCTCGTAAAGATGGATTTACTTTAAAGGGGCTATCACCTTCTTTTTTGGCTCACTCAGCTTTTTTTTTACTGAAACAAATATTTGCCTACCATTGCAAGATGCAGCTTCACAAACGACTCCCCTAACCTTCCATGCTAGTCTTTAATTTACAGTCAAATGCTTCTATGTACAGGCTCATAAAATCAGGACTAGGTTAGACTCGGGAGCGAGACAAGGGTACTTCCACAGGCAGGACCTACACGGAGGCTTCCACCAGCTGCGGAGAAAGTGCGTGACATTCTCTCGGGGTTCGGGGTTCTACGGTCGGTGGACGGAAGGCACAAGGCGGGGGGCGGGCGGGGTCGACCGTAGAACAAGCTCTCAGAACTGAAAATCAGAGGCGGCAGGAAAACAGAGCAAGGGGTGAAGCAAAGGGCAGTAGCGTCGTCCAAGAACGCAAGATCATGAACCAGGACCTATTCTGATATTCGGTGTCATTACTGGTTAATGGTATGGAGGGCGATTCCTCTACATTATGAAGCATTTCAAAATACAGTGGTTTGGGTTTTTTGTTTTGTTTTGTTTTGTTTTTAGATTTTTGAGATTTTTTTTTTTTCCTTATAAGATCTTCTTAAAAAATCTCAGTTGAGTCTCTGTGAATCAAATGAAACAAAAGGATGTAATCAGCCTGGAAATTAGCAATCCCTGAATCGTCTAAAATGAGAAAAGAAAATTCTGGCAACTACATCGAGCAATACAGGTTCCAGTCCTGGCAACACGCTAGTACAGCGTATTATATGGATGATACTAAAGAGATGACTGATTGCTAAATGGACGGTTGGCCATAACCTCGCACGAGGTTACAATGATCAGTAGGAACCAACATGCTTGTACTAAAAACAAGTGAAGCCAAAATTAATCCTCTCCTCTTTGTACCAGAACAAATGGATCAAGAGGATTTCATCAGCATAACACAGCTGGATTCCAGGAACGTTTGACCAAGCCTCCCATGACATCGTTCTGTGTAAAACAGAAAGTATTGGGATAAATGGGAGAGGAATCAGGAAGTCCGAGGCTGGTCAGGTAGTCCTAACTCCCCAGTGTCCACGGACGGAGTCAAATTCTGATGACCACCTCAAGTGGCAAGCCTCCTGATGCCATTTTCCTTCCCAGTCCGACTCCCGATTTGCCACTATCTCATTGTGGAAAACCCAAGCTAGGGGGTAGCCCCCATACGCCGGTGGGCTCCATCAGTGCTCACAAAGCTCCTCACATGTGGGTTGATGGGGGGTGGGGGGGTGGGGATGAAATAGATAGAGGTAAATACAAATCTAACAACAGAGAAATCGCTGTGTCATCTGATTTAGTGAATCTGGGATCTTAGGATAGACAAGGGTAGCTGGTTACTTATCATAATGACTAATGCACCGTGGTCTGGGTGATGGCATAACAATGTACGAGAACTATCCGCTCTCCCATCAGAAAAAAAAAAAAAAAGCCAAAAAACCCAAGTCATTTCAGGTTAGATGCAATGGGGCCAGGCAAGGGCTGGGGCATCCAGGGGCTCCCGGCCACAGAGCACACGAGGGTATCATCCTCTATTCTCGGGGGGGTAATGTGACTGGGCCTTTGACAAAGCTGAGCCAGACGAGAGGCGTGAGGGCACAGTGAGGAGAGAGCAGAAGGAGCAGATGACGCTGTGAAGGATGGGGAGCTCTGCAGATACGCCCGCCGTGACCTTTACCTCTGCCCCCACGAGCTGGAGGGTCCTGTGTGACGCCCCCACACACTACAAGACAAGAGTGGGATTGGGGCTCCTTAAAGGGAAGAAATTTCGGGGCCACTGGGTGGCTCAGTGATTAAGCATCTGCCTTTGGCTCAGGGTGTGACCCTGGGGTCCGGAGATCGAATCCCACATCGGGCTCCCTGCAGGGGGCCTGCTTCTCCCTCTGCCTGTGTCTCTGCCTCTCCCTCTGGGTCTCTCATGAATAAATAATTTTTTTTTTTTAAAGGAAGGATTTCTATGGAGTAGAGCATTTCAGAGGCGGAATGATCTGTCTTATGAGATAAACTTCTTGGACCTGAAAAAGCAAAGTGATTTCCCTGCTTTTAGGTTCTGGCAAAACCTTCCTCAAGCCTCTAAATGAAGCCCCAGAACCGCGGCCTCTAGGAAGACATAGCGACCCACCGTCCCCACCGTCCTTCAGATGTCGCCCTCCGCTGTGCGTGTCAGCGCTCTCTCCATGCACACTCCGCGGGGATCATGTACACACTACGCTGCAACCACAGGCCCTCCTGCCTCCCTCCCCAGACACAGCATCCAGGGAGGGAGCGGTTTGATCCGTCCCCAAGTCCAGGGCACCCAGTATGTCGTGATGCTTCGTGAATGTGGTGGAGTCAATGCCACAGGTGCGAGTTTCAGCAAACGCAGACTCATTCACAATTAACTGCAGGAGGGATGGAAAAGCAAGAAACGGCATTTAAAAATTAGTGTGTGGGGTTGGGGGGAGGGCGCCTGGGCGGCTCAGTCGGCTGGGCGTCTGCCTTCAGCTCAGGTCATGATCTCGGGATCCTGGGATCGAGCCCCACGTGGGGCTCCCTGCTCAGCAGGGACTCTCCCTCTCCCTCTGTACATGCTCCTCTTCTCTCTCTTTCTCTCTCTCTCACAAATAAATAAATAAAATCTTAAAAAAAAAAAAGTCAGTGTGAAGCGTGAACACTGAAATCACAGAGGAGGGCACCTGGGGGGACGTAAAGATGTGGCTGGGCGCTCAAGCAGGGCCGATAAGGCCGAGAGGGCTTCATTATCCATGATGGTGCCCCTGACCACCTGCTGGGCCGCCTGCGACACCGCATCCATTGGCCATGTCGTTACTGCCTTTATTTTTTTTTTAATTTTTTTTAAAGATTTCATCTATCTATTCATGAGAGACACAGAGAGAGAGAGAGGCAGAGACACAAGCAGAGGGAAAAAGCAGAACTCTATGCAGGGAGCCCGACGTGGGACTCGATCCCGGCATCTGGGATCAGGCCCTGGGCTGCAGGTGGCACTAAACCACCTGCATAAGGCCACTAAGTCACTGGGATCTCTCTGCTGATTCCCAAGGACTTTGTCCCAGCAACTCCACACACACACACACACACACACACACACACACACACACTGGGAGGGGGATACATAAAGTGAAAAAGTCACAGTAAAAGAAAAATCTAAATATGGAGAATGAGTGGAAGCCAGGAGTGGAGCTGCGCCGCGCGCGGGATGCGTGTGACAAAGGCAGTAGGTCGTGGAGGCAGGGAGAGCCCGAAGACTCGGCCCTGGGGCCGTGCATTTTCCCCAGAACCCTCCCGCTTAGCCTCCACCCCCTATTCATTAATCATACAACCACGGGCGACTTCGGTATCATGTAGGCCACGTGGGAGCTAATGGCGACCTCAGGGAAGCAGGTGGCCCGTCTGGTCGTGTGTCACTGCGTAGTGTTCCAAATGCAGTCCGTTGGGCTCTGACACAACCCACGTGCTCCTGAAATAGGCAAAACCGCACAGGAGAACCCCGCGGTTGCAGAGCAAGCTGGGCAGTAGGACAAGAGTCCAACGCTTCGTCGGTGACACATTTTTAAGAGGGAAATCTCCATGAAAATGGCAGCGTAACACCCGATGGTTCAAGATACGTCGGTGCCACAACAGGCTCCTGGCGTTTGCTCGGGGAGGCGGGTCTCCGGAGCCCCAGGTGTGACAGGGCCCACGCAGGTGGGGACTGCGGGGCTCACCACGGGCTGTCACCTGGAAGCGGCCGGGAGCATCCGAGGTGCGTGTCCCGCGTGTCCTACGCCGCGACGGTGCCGGCCAGTCGCGCTGCGTGTCCTGCGGGTGAAACCGTTCCTAAGCCAATTTGAAATTGCATTTTGCTCAGATTGGATCCAAATGTTGCAACTGCATTGGAAAAAGTCTGCATTTTTCAAAACAAGCGTAAGAGCGGAATTGGCTATAATTCCATTACTATAACTGATAAGCTGTCGTACACGTGTCATCTCTGCTTATGCATGAAAAATAGCTTATGAAATACTATTGTTACGGAGTAGTCCCTGCCCTACCTCCAGCTGGAGAAACTGAGTCCGGAGTAACCGGGGGTCTCTTCGATATGGTCAGCTACCAGCAGCTACGCCACATCTCAGACACAAGTCTTCTCTCAGCAACTCCTCTGTGCTTCTCCCAAAGTATTTCCCACGAGGCCACTCAAGCTCATTTTTTTTATTTTAAAATTCTTCTCCTTAGGGGCGCTGGGTGGCTCAGCAGGTTAAGCATCTGTCTTCCGCTGGGGTCATGATCCCACGGTGCTGGGATGGGCCCTGCGTGCACTCCCTTCCTAGAGGGGAGTCTGCTTCTCCCTCTGCCCTCCCTGCTCCTGCTCTCTGTGGCTATCTCTGTCTCTCTGTCTCTCTCTCTCTCTCAAATAAATAAATAAAATTTTTAAAAATTAAATTAAAAAATACAATAAAATCCTTCTCTTTTATCCCATGCACGCACACACACAAAGTATTGCAAAAGAAAAAAAAAATTCATTTTAATAAAAGGGAAAAAAAGGGAAGCAAAAAATCTGCAACATCCATCATAAGTTTATAAACCTTTAAAATGCCTAATTTCTCATAAGATATACATTTCATGTGTAAATAAAGAACTCTATCCTCATATCACACTGTCATCACTTCCTGGCTGTATAGAATGCTACTTATCAACAGATGTATTTATACATTTGAAGTTATATTTATAAGGATTCTAAGTTTAATATGTTACTGACTATATCTAAGTTTGTTCCTTTTTGGACCAAATTTTTATAGATTGAAAACCCATCAAAACATTCATTTTAAAAAACCCACAGGAAAAAAAAAATGTATGTACCTACAAGCCTGGGCAGGGGAATCGTCATTCGTTCACTCAGTAGATATACACCATGCGCTGACCCTCCCGAGAGCTGCTCTGGGGACCAAGAATGTGGGGTTTCACGCAGCCCAACAAGCACCCCAAGTGCCTGGTCTCTGCTGGAAGAGATGCTGATTTCTCTGGGCACAAACCCTGCAGATGCCCACGCAGATCGTTCCAGCGAAGGGAGGGAGGTGCTGTAGCAAAAGTGAGCAAAAGTGTGCAGAATGCTAGAGAAACAATGGACAGGTGAGCCCACCTGAGCGGGGTGAGAGCTCGGAGAGCCCCAGAGAGGTGGTGACCCAGCTCTGAGTCCTGAAGGGGCGGCCCACGCGCGCAGGTGGAGGTGAAGCGGGCGTGGGGCGAGCGAGCCGCATCAGCAAAGTGCAGGCTGAGCCCAGGAGGTACGATCAAAGTGCTGAGCCTCCCGGGATTCAAAGGAGCCTTGAAGTCTTTCTTCCAAACAACTTCTAACACCCTGAGAGGGCTAACGTCTGGCTTTGACACCGTCTCCAAACATGGTTTTCAAATGGAAATATAGATACAATTTTGATTATCATTTTCATAAGACGGAAAATACAGAAAGAGAGCAAGGTTCATTATGTAACTACATCCAAGATGCATGCATTTTACTACCTACCTAAGGGGGAAGAAAAAGATGTTTGTACACACAAGGGAGCTAAACGGCAGAATAAGCATCGTTAAGAACGGTCCAGGCCTGTGGAACCCACCCTCTCAAGCTGAGGTCCCTGCTGTTTGCTACCCTGGGAGCACAACCTGTCCTGTTCCAACCCAAGTAGGCTCCTTCTCCATGACTGGCCCCGCTGGAGCAATGGCAAGCTAACCTGCAGCCTTTATTTTTATTTTTATTTTTTTAGTTCTTCAAGTTTGTTATTGTTCTTGTTTTTGTTGTTGTTGCCATTCAGCACTAAAGCTGCCACAGACGCCGTGTCAACCAACGGGCACGGCTGCGTTCCAAGACGTGTCCATGCACGCTGAGGTTGGTGTTTCATGCCATTTTCATGTGTCATAAAATAGTACTCCTCTTTCTGATTTTTTTTCAACCTTTAAAATGGGGAAGACCATTCTTAGCTTGGGGGCCGAACTTAAAAAGGCGGTGAGCAGAATTAGCCTGTGGGCCGAGATTTGCCAACCCCTGTTCTACAAGGCTGAAGTTCTTATGTGACAACTGGCCGAGTGAGCAATAAGGCAATTATGCTTTTGGATGAGAAAAGGCAAAACAACAACAACAAAAAACAAAAACAAAAACAAAAACAAAAACAAAGGACAGTTCCAAAGTTTTGAGGAAGCTGTTAGTAAACGCTCTTGTCCAAATGATTGCCCACCCATGTGCCACCTGTTAATGACAATCATTAGGGACGATGGATAGAATCTGAGCAACAAGAAGGGTTGAAGCAAACCATGAAAGTGGTGTCATAACTGTTTGCCCGCTGTCCTATGGGATCAGGAACAGGAAGGCATCCGAGTCCCGTCAGGGAGGGAAGCACGAGTGTGCTTTGTTAACCTCAGCGAGCACCATCCCTGGAGGGCAGTAGGCCCTCACACAGGGTGAGGGATGCAACATCATAGTCCGAGCGAGAGAAGAGGAATCCAGGGCTTCTTTGGTCAAGAGGCTGGGGAGCTGTCAGAGGCACAGCTGGTGCCTCTGTGTGATGAGAAGGGACAAAAAATTATGTTCTCGGGGGCAAAAGAAGCAATAAGGCTGTCTACATTTGACTCCATGCTCCAAGCCAATATTGAGGCTATTCAGTTGGGACAGCATCATGTAACACTGCAACATGTCAATTCCAATAATCACACTATGGCTAAACCTGGGAAGTTTCCTTGAGACCAATAACACCCCGTGAAACACCCCTGGACACCACATAATGGATAGAATAACAGAGAACACAGTGAAGATTGATAAATGTTCAAGATATGCCTCCTCCTCCCCCAAAATGTGGAGAATTCCACTAAGTGGGTCATTAGGGCCAACCAGCCCGAGCAGGAGGCTGTGATAATTTAGGGGAAAAAAAAAAAAAGCCCAAGACAGAAAGAGACCTTCTTATATGAGCAAAGTCTCTGCAACCCAAGGGGAACAAAAAGGTTGGTAATAAAAGCAGGGCTCCTCCTGTCATAAGGTATGAGCTACACTGTCCATCCAGGGGTTCTCAGTGAAGGGATCAACAAGCAGAAGAAATCCAGCCCATGCATCTAGCAATGGGGGCTCCCAGGCAGGAAGCTTGCTACCTGGTTGAAACTGAACGTCCCTCCATGAATACCAGTCTCTTGCTACTATAGGAGCTGAGCAGTCAGGATGCTACCTTAAGGCAGAGCAGTCCTTCACCTCGGCTGCTGTCTGACTCCACGTCTTGATTTGAGGACCTTTAAGAAGAAGGTGGCATATGGCAAAGCCCTCCCTGTCCCCGGGGGAACAGAGAACTTAAGCGTCAATGAAGGGATACTGGGATAGTGGTGAGGTTTCTCCACCCCCCCCGCCCCCCGCCCACCACCAAGCAGAATCACCTTTATTGGAGCACAGGATGAGGTTTCTTTGCCTACAAGGGCTGAAATGACTAGCTTACCAGATTCTTTCAATGAACAAGGTCCATTCACTTAATTGAACAGACTTGGAAATGGTTAAAAATAGAGAAGGAAAGGAACTTTAACCATCTGGCAGGTCTTTCACAACCCTATAACGCACTCCCACATGTGTAAATGGGGTGGATGGTTTTCTCAAAGAAGATTGATTTTTATTTGTTTGTTTGTTTGTTTGTTTGTTTTTTAGAGGTGGAGGAGAGAGAGAGCTGGGGGGGAGCAGAGGGATAAGCAAGCTCCCCGCTGAGCAGGGAACCCAATGCGGGGCTTGAACCCAGGGCCCTAAGATCATGAACTGAGCTGAAGACAGATGCTTAACCCACGGAGCCACCCAGGCACCTCTGGTGCGGATGTTTTACATGTTTAACCATCGTGCTCATAAAGTGCAAAGGTGAGTTTGCTAGTTGAGAAATACCACTTGCTGAGAAATGATAGGAGGAAGAGGACGTAACAGACTGCCAACTCGGCTGCCTTCCCGTCTATACAACAAGAGCAATATAGAGCTTCAGGAGACCAGGAAATCACAGCCTGATTAATGTCAGCAGGTATTGAGACATTCAATATCTCAATCCAATAGCCCATGTAGCCAGCGAGAAAACTAATGAGACCAGAAGATTACAGTGGATTACTGCCCACTGAATTAAGTGGCTACTCCTACAGCCCCAGCTGTTCCAGCCATTGTGACTGTAACGGAATCAAATGCACAAATAGATAGCACCTAATATGCCTTCTCGAATAGTGCTAATGCTTTTTTCTTGATCCTGTTGACACCAGAAGATCAAAATCCTTACTTAGCTGGGACCCTGATACACATGCATTGTGCTGCTACAACATACCCATATTCCCCCTGCTATATGCCACCAGTGGATTGGCAAAGACACACAGCCAGAGATTTAGTTCCACTAAACCCAAAGGCATCAAGTTCATAGGTCTCAAAAAGAAAAAAAAAATGGTAGTAGTTTTGCAGCAAATACTAACTCACACAAGACCCCATGCATGGCTCACTAACCTGATAAGATTTAAAAAAAAAAAAAAAAGCCCAAGTCAGATTCTTGAAAACAGTGGAAGTAAGGCACAAAAGTCGATCCCCAAAACCATGAAGGAAAATATACTCTGCTAACAGAAAGGAAGCCCAGCACGTAATTGGATAATTTGAGTACTGGAGACAAAATGTGCCTCATGTAAGCATTTTGTTGAGTCCTATGAACAACCCGACAAGAAATCTA
>NW_023330198.1:0-47169 GCF_011100685.1 Canis lupus familiaris
CCTGGTAACTTAATCCTTTCTGATGCTGTGGAGAAATGAATTGGTTCTTTCTATGTCTCTGACTTAATTTGTGCTTCATTTTTATTTTTATTTTTTAAGATTTACTTATTTATTTTAGAGACCGAGAGAAAGAGTGAGCGAGCTGGGGCAGGGGAGGGAAGGGACAGCATTCCAGAGAGGACTCCAAGCTGAGCACAGAGCCATCACAGGGCCCAATCTCACAACCCTGAGATCAGGACCTGAGCCCAAACCAAGAGTTGGATGCTTAACTGACTGCACCACCCGGGAATGCTTCTTAATAAAGATCTTGAGGTTTTCCTGAAAAAGAGAAACCTTTTACTAAATTCACAGTGACTTTTCATCTGCGTTTTGTCTTACAGAATAAAATTAAAAATATAAAGTGATGCCAGAGAACTGACTAACACTTCTCTCCCCATGCCCTTGTTGCCCTGGCCTTTGAGGCCCCATGAATGATATTTGGCTGGGACACAAACTAGGACAGAATCCAACTGCCACTCGTACCTGAGGTGGGCTGGAATGTCACATGCTGGGCAGGTACAGTGCCAGCTGAGAAGGCCCTGCAGTGATGGAGGCACAGTGAGGACAGGGGTCAGGGAAATTTCGGCTACCCTCTTGGACCACAGTTCCCATGGTTAGGAAGCTTTCCTTTCCCCTGGAACTTTCATCTGCTATGGGTTTCTGATGCTGTCCTTTTTGTTACAAACGCTGTTATAGTCATGGGATTATCTGGTGGCTGGGTTGTGTAAGCATAGAGGAAAGAACGAAAAGAGGGAGGAAATTTTGTCTTCCCTGAACACTCTGCTGGTATTGACTTCCTAGAGTCCTCAAATAGCCACTCTGTGTTCTTCCGGGCTCTCTAGCTGCATTCAGTGGGGAACAGGGTGGCATGTTGCTCATTCCGTCTTACCTGGAACTGAAACCTCGAAATTGCAATTTGATTATTTGTCTTGATTTCAGGATAAATATTAATGCTTATTATTTTAATCATTCATCCCGTTATTTTATTTTATTTTAGATTATTTATTTATTTATTCATGAGAGACAGGCAGAGACACAGGCAGAGGGAGAAGCCACCTCCCCGCAAGGAGCCCAATATGGGACTTGATCCCAGGACCCCTGGATTACAACCTGAGCCAAAGGCAGATGCTCAACCCCTGAGGCACCCAGGTGCCCCAATCACCCCATTATTTTGCCCAAACTAGTCCATTCCTTTCCCATAATCTTTTTAATTTCAAAGTCACCTGCATTGCAAGTTTTTTCACAAAAGATGAATCCTTCCCTGGAGTCCTTCTACATTGCTATGGAATCCTTGGAAATTCCTAATTTCCAATAAGCATTTCTTCAGCCATGATATTAATTTTTCTTAATTTATTATGAATACACAGACTTCCTTTGGTGATCAAGCAATTATAAAGAGCATTATATAGTGTTTACTTAAATATATCTTCAGGTGTAGTATAGTTTCTTACATGATGCTTTTGAATTTAACAAAACCCCTGATCAGGGCACCTGGGTGGTTCAGTCCATTAAGTGCCTGCCTTCAGCTCAGGTCATGATCTCAGGGTCCTGAGATTGAGCCCCTTATCTGGTTCTCTGCTCAGCAGAGAATCTGCTTGTCCCTCTCCCTTTGCCCTTCCCGCATCCTGCTCATGTTCATGCTCTTTCTCTCTCTCAAATAGATAAATAGAATTTAAAAACCCTTATCAATACTCATATTTAGTATTTTACATTCTACTTAGTTCAAATGATGATCTTAGTTCCTGACTATATAACTATATAGTCACAGGAATCACAATGCATGCTGTTCAGAAAACAAGGAAACTATCTGGGAGAAGCCACAGGCAGTGGGGGATCTTATCCAAGGTCCCTGAGAAGATCACATGTATGGTAAGAATATGAAGGGGGCTGTAGGCTGGTTTTGAGCAGGATCCACTGGAGAAGCAATGGTGCTGAGATCTTTGCAGCTCATCTAGTTTCATAACTTTGAGAAATCATAAAAAGATTTTTCTTTGGGTACGAAAGAAAGGGAATTAATCCAATAATTTCTGAGGGCATATCCATTTCTAATATTTAAAGAATCTAATTTGTGGGTACACTTAGGATTTTACCTTTTGAAATCAAGTCCATTTTTACATCAGGTAGTAAGAACCTAAATCAGTAATTCTTAACATGGCGGCGGGTGGAAATGATGTGGATAATTAAAAATTTGAGATTCCTGGACCCCAGTCAAGCCTACTAAATTATCCTCTTTGGTGGAAAAGCCAAGAAATTATGTCTTCTTAAACTATGCTGGGTGAGTTTGATGCAATAGGTCCAAGTACTTGAGTTTAAAAATCTCTTGTTTAGGTGACCTCCAAAAGCTATTGCAATTTTGGCCATCTCTGACCCTCATTAAATATTTATTTATTATTAAAGTATTTATTATTTATTTATTATTATTTTTAATAATAATATTTATTTATTTATTATTTATTAAAGTACCTACTGCATGTCCAGAACTGCATGCAAATGACAGTGCACTAAAATGAAGAGAACCTGTCTCAGAATTTCCATTAAAAAAAGTACACGTATACACAACACAAAAATTCATAAATGAATCCACTTGATCAAGAGGCTCCTTATGCAGAGCTGACCTAAAATCATACAGTTCTAACAAAAACAGGGAAAATAAATTCACTAGTATAATGTAAAAATAATCAAATTGTTTTTAGTTGAATTGTAATGAACATCTTCCTAATACCATATTTGTAGATCCAGAAGAATTGGGAAATGAACTAGGGGGTGGTGGAAGGGGGAGGAGGGCGGGGGGGTGGGTGTGACTGGGTGGCAGGCATTGAGGGGGGCACTTGACGGATGAGCACTGGGTTTATTCTGAATGTTGGCAAATTGAACACCAATAAAAAATAAATTTATTATTAAAAATAAAAAAAGAATTATTCAGAATTTAAAAAGAATAAATGAGCTTCCTGTCATTTTGTCCAAGTCCCAATTTAAAAACCCGTAAATTTAGAATGCATTTGAGATATTCAAAGAAGACAGAACAAAAAGCAAACAAACAAAAAGCCAACACCCCCACACACACCCCCCGCAAATAAAACCCAAAACAAACCCAGGAAATAAATGTTCAGGGCAATGAACTTATCTGGTATGACTCTAGGACACTGAATAGTGATCTTATCCCAGAACTACAAAAGAAAAACAGCTTATCGTGCTCTCTTCTCACATTCTCTTACATGATTTTGCTTTTATTCAAGTGCCATATGAGATTACAATTGTTTTTTGGCCCATCACTTATTTAGCCTTTGTTTAAAATTTGGGTGTGTGCCTGGTTGAGATGGAGAACCAGTCATTGGAGCACATGTGCTTTGAGGCCAATGTTAATTACAGGTTCTGTACAAAGCATCTGAGACTATGGCAGTTCCAATGGGTGGCAGTTCAGGGAACCCCATGGGAAGAGCTGGGTGGTCATGCTGAGGGAGTTTTCCCCCCTGGCTGGATGTGTGGCAGGAATGACTTCACAGCATGGGCCAGAAGAATGGGGAACATTATTTACTACTAATATACATATATCTGGCTAGCTAACTATCACCTATTTCTCTATATATTCTGAAGTGAAGAAGTAATGACAGTATTGCCAAAAAAAAAAAAAAAAAAAAAAAAAGTAGTCTTTCAGGAATTAGCAAAATGAAGAAAAAATAATGTTGACCAACCCTAAGGAAAAGCTTCTCTTTAAAATTCGTTTTTTTTTATACCACTTTTTATTAAAAAGAAAAATGTCACTTAAAATTAAGTAAAACATCTCCTGGCTATTTATTTTTAGGGTGCTGGAATTGGTCCCCTACCTTGAGGAAATGGTAGTGGTGATAGAGGCCATCTCTATGTAAACATCCACAGTGTTGTAAACCTAAGAATTGTGTATTTTAGAGTATAATGTTAAAATGGAAAGAATCAAATGGCTTTTAATGGAATTTTAATACTAAATATACCATCTTTATAATGCTGTGTTTTTAGATCCAGAATGACTGTTTAGAATTTAATCCATCCTCTCTTTAATTGAGAAGCATCCCACAGGGCCTAGTGGGACTCCCAGGTGGTTCATAACATCAAACTAAATGTAGTTTTGAACAAAATGCAGGGAGAAGTTAAAAAACCAAGATCTACAGCAACAACAAAAACAGTTAAAAAATAAAAACGAAGGCAAGAGAAAACACTTATGAATAAATCATCCATTGTCTTTGATCTCAGCAAAATGACCGATGACTTGGCAAGCGCTCCAGAGAGCATTTCTTTTATTTGTAAAAGTTGAAATGATTTCTCATCGTATTATTTGTGGTGCCGGAGCTGAGATTATTTTCTCTGGCTTCACATCTGTGGCTACCCCTAGGAACTAATTGGGCAATAAAAGTTTGCAGGCTCATGAAAAAATCCAGTATTAAAAAGACTCCCGATAAATAGTAGTTGTATAAATACAATAGGCTTTGGTAACTGATCTCTGCCAGTTGTGTACAGAACAGATTTCAAAATGCCAGAAGTGAAACCGATGTGGCCGAGTGTCAGTGCTGAGGATGTTTGCCTTTGCCTGCACATGAAACAGCTTTGATGTGGCTTGAGATGTGTTTTTGTATTTCAAACAGCCCACAGAAGGGAAACCAGCAAGGCATCAAATTATTTACCCTTCTCGGGGAAAATATTTTAAAAGCTCTACGAGGGCTCCATTTCCTGAAGCCACCTGTCACCTAAAGCACATGTAATAAGCCCCAGATGCTGGATTCCAACCTGCGAACCCCGTGACTCGGAGAGAAAATATTTCACTCATTCCTTTGGCACATCCTTACTTAATTCGTTTGGAGCTAAACTTTTAGGTCATATTTTCTACTTAAACTTAATAACTCAGCTTTGACATTCCTTCCCAGTGACCCCAAAGTTTTGTTTGGCCTCCTCGACACCTGCTCCCAAATGCATTAGGAGCACTCAGATTTTTTTTTTTTTTTTTAAAGTATCAGTTTTGTTTTCTTTGCTCAGCCTGGAGGCCATCCTCTGAATGCACGGAAGTAGAGGATATCAGCTTCTATTCCATTGTGAATTTTATTTTGTCTTAGGTTTCTCTCTCCCCAAATTGTTGTTGATCTTGTTGCAGAGACAAAAATATTTTGGGTCTATGGGATTTTGGAAATCTATGAAATTAGAGTTTCGAATCTTGATTTTTGACAATAGAAGAAAGATTCCAACAAGCCCTTAAATTAGCTATATGTGTAAAGAGGTTTGTGAGAAGAAACTTAAAAGTTTATGAATCTTTTCTGTGATGTGAAAAAAAATTCTATGCCTACTTATTAATGCTGTGATAGACATTAACATTCTAGCATGGGCTTATTAAAAAATTCAGTTAAAGATCTAAAAAAAAATGTGCAGCTTTTCAGATTTTTAACGAACTTTAAAGAGCCAGTGTTGAGGCTTTTTAATATGTTTGTTAGAGATCTGAAAACATAGAAAAAGTGCAAATCTATTGAGAAATGACAGCAATACCCATTTCCAGTGAGGAGGAGGATTATAGCTTTTTATTGCCATTATGAATAAGTAGCTAGAATCACTCCATCTTCCCACATGAAATCATTCTCTCACATTTGTCTATTTTTAAAACGAAGTATCTTTCTCACATTATCTTTCTCACATTAATGAAATTACCGATCAAAACATCTACCTGGGAGGGGAAGTATTGATTCTGGTGTGTGTGTGTGTGTGTGTGTGATTATTGGAAAAAGGAAAATTAGAACATGAAAGAACGTTTAGGCTTAAACTCCTCAGGTTACTTTATAAAATAAAGATAGAAGTTTATCTGCGAATGTTTCAGTGGCAAATGATTATTTTTGCTTTATATCAAGGCAGCAACACTGATCTGTTATCAACACTTTCCTGAGATGATTTAAGAAGCACAATTTCCCAAACTGCCATGTATTTCAGATAGCAGTTGGAACCGGAGGCCTTTTGTTTTTTGGAGGGGGGAGATCAAGAGGTTAAAATAATAATCTTCATATACAACTTGTTTTGAGCTGCTTTTTTCTGTCAAACTGGGGTAGGCATGTGTAGGGGCCTAGAAACTGGGCTCCCCTATCATATTTCCCTCTAACTCCAGATAACACCAAATAAACCCTTAATCACACAAGAAATCACTCAACTTTTACGGCTCCTCCTGCTCCTTGACCTGCCACAGCCCATTTCATTTCCCATGGTCTGGCCTCTTGGCCTCTTTCTTTATAAGCCATATCACCTGGCCATCAGGAGACTTCCAGCTCCTGGATCCTGTCTGGTTTCTAGTTTCAACCAGGTTACCCAGAGTTTACAGACTGGCTGTGCTCCTCCTGGTTCTTTTCTGTCCCTGGAACTGCTATCTTCCCTCCACCCGCCGGCCTATAATCTTTCTCTACATTGGACCTATTCTCTTACCAGCAACTTTGAAGATGTTGATCACTTTGGGGAGACTTTTTTGTTTTCTTTCCCATTAGGGATGTGAAATGTTTCTTCCCACACCAAGTAGGAAGACTTAAAATGATACCTCTGATGGCAATTTTCCATGTAATGTCCCATCCACAAGTGGATTGTTGTAAGACCGCAGTACCTACTTACGAGTGCAAAACCAGTCAAACGTTTCCCCTGAAACAAAATAAGTATGTAATTTCTAACTGGAGTATTATTATCAAAGCTTTAACATTTTTTCAACATTGTAACTGCAACGTATCCCAAATAACTTTCACCTCCATTCTTCCCTTCCCTATCTTCCTCTAATGCTTCACTAACCCCATTTCCTGGCGCATCCTGTTTCTGCCCACGGCACCAAGATTCTTTCTATGCCAGACTCTAAACTAGCAGGCCTTTGTTTCTGCCTCCCCGCTACAGTAGAGCTGGAATGTATTAGTGGCCAATTCCCCAGAGCTAGTTGGACATGGCTTTGAATCAAGTGCTGTAACTTTCTAGATTTGGGAGCCCCCAGATGATCTCCTGCTGAAAACTGAAGGTAGCAGTGGCCATTTCTAGGGTTATCACAAAGATTAGTAAGATTTTATAAAATATCTTGTATAATAAACATGAGAAAAGTAGGAAGCTTTCAATGAATGTCAGTTATTGGGTTTACTACTTTATTTATGTATTTATGTGTTTATTTATTTAAAGAGAGAAGGGGAAGGGGCAGAGGAAGAGGGAGAGAAATAACCTAAGTAGTTTCCACACTTAATCTGGAGCCCCACGTGGGGTTGATCTCACCACCCTGAGATCATGACCTGAGCTAAAATCAAGAGTTGGACACTTAATCAACTGAGCCACTCAGGTGATGGTAAAATCCCTGGTTTTACTACTATTAATCTTTAAGATCATTAGTAAGACTTAAAATGCTATCTTATTGCCTTTCTATCAATGAGGGTTAAGCTAGGAAAGTGGAACCATGGGGAGGCATCTACTTGTTACAAGGATTTGATGTATAGTTGTGGGAGCTGGTTTACAACTGTAAGTTTCTGTAAGGTTGTTGAGCTGTTATCTTTGTATCTGATGCTGGAGTTTCATGGAGTCAGGTGGGGAAGCTAGATGTACAGTGTGGGATAACAAGAGTAAGCTAGATGATGGAAGGAACCCCTCATTGTGGAGCTGAAGACATAAACTTAACCCAGGAGCTGGTGTAGCTAAAGGAAAGTCTAGGGCAAGATAGGGTGCTTAGGGACCCAACCACTGTTTCACACAAAGGAGGTAAGTCAGCAGGTCACAACAATTTATGAGCCATAAAATGGCTGCTCCTTCCTTGGCACCTTCCTTGGCCCTAAATCTCCATTGTGGTCTTCCCAAACAAGAAGTATATAAGAAAGGGGATTCTGGGAAACATAGATCCACCTAGTTTAGTAGGTTCATTATAAAACCACCATACTTTCTTCTAACATGCTGCCTCCATAGCTTTCTTTCCCAGTTTCCATTAGAGCATTGGTGTCTAAGTGATCTCTCATTTATTACTTTTTCTCCCCTTTCCATCTGTTCTACTTCTAGATTGCTCTTCAGAGAACTCTGCTGTTATTACAGCACTATTCTTAATCTGATGCCACTCAAGTCTCCACCCAAGGAGGAGCCCACTTGTGACTTCACCACTGTGTGCTTGAGACAGCTAGATCTCCTTTCTCTAATCAAAACACACTGGACCATTTCTGCAGTGTCCCCATGTGGAGAACACTTTAGCACTTTAGCTACTTTAGAGCCCAAATTGAGTCCCACCCTCTGTCTCAAGACCTTCCAATCCCATGCAGCTCAGATGTTGTGGCAGATTCTGGGACACAACAAGGCAGCATTCCTCCTCATTTGGGTTGGGGGCTGTCTCTTATGTGGTATTTTCTCCACCTTGAAGTTTCTTGGAGAGCTGAGGGGCTGGTGGAAACTAATGAAATGCTTCACAGTGAAAGAAATAACAATTTGTATGACTTATGCTATACACAAGTGGAGAAACAAAAGTGATTTTTAAAAAAAAAATTTATGTATTTACTCATGAGAGACACAGAGAGAAAGGCAGAGATATAGGCAGAGGGAGAAGCAGACTCCCTCTGTGGAGCCCAATGTGGGACTCGACCTCAGGACCCCGGATCATGCCTCAAGCTAAAGGCAGATGCTCAACCACTGAGCCACATAGACACCCCAAAAGTGATACTTCACTGTGTGGAAGGAGAGCTCTGTTCTTGGGTACAATAATGTGGCATCCATTCCCTGGCTCTTAATGACCAGATCCAACCAGCACCCATGACTAAGATCTAATTGCATGCAGTTACCATTGCATCTCTATTTAACCCAAATGCACATACTTCAGTACTTCCTCTCCAGAGGAATACTTTCCTTTTTCCTTTTGCATTTTGTGTTTTAGAGGGAAGAAGACTGAGCATTGTGCCATAAAGTTGGGATCTGGTCATCTGGTCTCTGTTCAAATTTCCCTTCATCAGAAAGGTCCTGACTAATGCTTCTAAATTCCCCTCCCCAAGTCATCTTTTTGTCCAGGTTTATTTTTATTTATGATGCCCATCCATGGCTGACATTAGAAATTGTCATTATTTGTAAATAAATGTAAATAATTGATTTTTGTAATATTGTAAATTGTAATAATTGATTGTAAATTGTAAATAAATGATTATTTACACCTGGTATATCTTCCCTACTGGAATGCAAGGACTCAAGTTTTATTCACTGTGGAATCCCCAGCAGCAGGCACTTAGTAGGATCTTAGTAAATATTTGTTAGTGACTGAATAAAATGGGTCTTGTTGGCCTCTTGCTGGCACACCAGGTCACTTTACCTCCCTGGGTCTCTGGAAAATGGGGGCATGAGAACTGGACTTGCTGCTGGTGATCTCTCTGCTACCACTTGGGGAGTGGAGCAGGTAGGAGCAGGATATGCAGAGGTTGAGAGCACAAGCCCAGAGATTAGACACCCTCACGGGAATCCTGGCTCAGTCTCTTGTGTGCTATGTGAAACTGGATGTAGTCTCACTTTGCTGAGCCTCAGTTTTCCCTTTAGAGGAGGGAAATGGTAGTATTTCTCTCAGAGGGCTCTCATAAAGATTAAGCAAGATAGTAAGAGCTCAAACCAGAGTCAGTGAAATGTAAGGTAGGCTGACTTATGGACCCATAAAGATGTCCACACCCACATCATCAGAACCTGTGGATGTGTTTACGATCCACAGCAACAAGGGCTGTGTAGATGTGATTAAGTTAAAAATGTTGAGGTGGTGGGGCACCTGAGTGGTTCAGTTGGTAAGCATCTACCTTCAGCTCAGGTTGTGATCCTAAGGTCCTCGGATCAAGCTTCATGTGGGTTCCCTCTCTCTCTGCCTTTGCCCTCCCCTGCACAACTCAGTATGTACTCTGTCAAATAAATGAATAAAAATCTTTTTAAAAATGTTGAGGTGGGAAGATTATCATGGATTATCCAGGTGAGTTTGATGGAAGAGAGAGGGAGGAGGGCCAGAGTTAGAGAAGAGTCAAGGACAAAATCAAAGGTTGGAGTGATGTGCTTTGAAGATGGTGGAAGAGGCCAAGGGCCAAGGAGTGTAGGTGGCATCTAGAGGCTGGAGAAGGCAAGATGGTGGAGACCATCTAGAACCTACAGAGGGAACCAGCCCCGCCAACATCTTGAATTTCATCTTTCTGTAAGACTAATTTTGGTTTTCTGCTCTCCCAAATGATAAGCTAATACATCTTTTTAGTTTCCAGTCTCTGAGCTGGTGGTGATTTGTTATGGTGGCGTTGTGTATCACCTTGTGTTCACTTTTACCTGGCCTGTTTTCATTACTGAAGCACTAAGGGTACTGTTGCCTCTTCAGTTCCCCACAGGCACTTTTCTATGTTCCCTCTGGTGGCTGAGGACTCGGTATTCGATTGACCGATTTCGATCTCACAGTCCAGGTCAGGATTGTGACATTATGGTCAGTGTGATTTTCCTCCCTCTCGTCCTTGGATGATCTTCTCTCGCCCATCGTGATGCTTTATTTCCAGTGTTCAGGGTCCTCAGACTTCCCTTCAGCTGACTTGCCCCCTGGTCTCCTTTCCAGTGATCTGTTGCTACACAAAACATTTCCCCAAATTCAGAGGCTTAAAAAGATAGCCGTTTATTGTTTCCCATGCCTCAGTGAGCTCAACTGCCTCTCTTCTGCTGACCTTGGTGGTGGCCTCTTGTGGGGTTAGAGTCTCACAGTGAGTGGGAATAGGGTCACGGAGACTGCATCAGGATTCTGGGCCTCTTCCTTTCTCAGGAAAGCCTCAGGGCTTCTGCTTTCCACATTCTTTCCATGAGGTCTTCCTGACAAGACAGGCGCAGTTTTTACATGGACTCTGAATACTCCAGTATTAGTTTTCTGGGACTTCCATAACAAATAATCACAAACTGAATGGCATAAAAATGACCAATTTATTCTCTCACGGTTCTGGAGGCCAGAAGTTGGAGTCAAGGTGTAGACAGGGCCATGCTCCCTCCAGAGGCTCCTGTGGATAATCCTAGCATCTGGTGACTTCAAACATCCATTAGCTTGTGGCAGCCTCTCTCCATTGTCTGCCTCGGTCTTCATGTGGGCTTTGCCTTTTCTGTATCTCAAATCTCCCTCAGCTTTTCTCTTCTAAGGGCACTGTTGTTGGATTCTGGGCTCATCTGGATAATCCCAGGTGATTTTATCTCAAGATCTTTGACAGAATTACATCTACAAAGATGGTTTTTCCAAATAAAACTATACCCACAGGTTCTGCAGCTTAGGACCTGAGCATAACTTCTTAGGGAAGCTCTCTGAAGCTCCCACAACTCCCAGAAGCAACCACTCCAGGAGAGGAAGTAAAAGCTGTTAGGCTTCCTGAAGCCCAGAACTGGCCCGAGGTGGCCTTTGTCCCATTATCCCCATTCCTGAACATCACAGACCCAACCCAGAGTCAGTGTGCAAAGGGACTCCATGCAGGCACCAGCCCCAAGATGCATGGCTCACTGGGACAATAGTGGGGCACACACTGTCTCACTCCTGACCTAATTTCTCATGGGATTATTTTTTTCTGGAGGCATTATTTCTAAAATCCCACATGTGCCCCTGCTTTGTTAGGGCTCTCAATGTGGATGGACAGTAACCTGACTCCTTAGAATTAAAGGCAAGTCAAAGATAACAATGATTTACATATTTTAAAATTTACTCTCCTCCATTTTAAGCTGTTCATGGTTTAAGTCAAATTCACAGCTAGGTGGGAGAAATATTTTTGATGTGGTGAGAGGGCAAGGGTAGTTATGATGCTTTGCAAATCCCTACCCAAAGGCCACTTTCTGCTTTGCCACATGTGGCCTAAGGAGAGTGTGGATTAATGCCACAGGGATGTAGTTTTGAAGGGTGTGGTCTGTGCAAGGACACAGACCTGTGGGTTCACAGCAGTTACGGCAGCTCCGAGACCTCGGGAAGACCTAGCGAGGTGCCTCTTCTATACAACATAAAGAATAAGACAAAATTCCCAACTTGGGCATGAGAATTACGTTGACAATGAGGATGCAATTAAGATATTGGGATGTCAGTGTAATCCCCCCAGTGGGTATGTAAAAAGCATTGAAGTCAACTTGATTCAAGAGGAACAAAACAAAAAATTATGCCTTTCTCTGACTAATAGCTACATTATGAAGACTTAACTCTTAATTGCATTTAATAAATGCACATTCTCTCTTTCTTATTCATTAATAAATGTTCAACATGCAGCATCTATTGATTTGTGAATACCATAGAATAATATGTGGTAATCTTATATCTCTGAACTTGCATTAGGAGTAAAATAAGAAGAGGAAGTGGCCTCATAATCTCCGGAGGACTTCAGTTTGGATTGATCCTGTGTGGGAAGCAAACCTCAGATGGTTAGAATCCAAGCTTGCCTCTATCTCTTTGCCTTTGTCTCTGCCCGTGAATGTGTGCTCTCAGAGGCGCCTGCCCAGAAGGGTACCTGGGGCAGGGTACCTGGTGTAAATGGAAGTAGCAGGAGGAGAAGTCATGCTCTGATGACAGGAGGGCTTGGTTTCACATCTGGTTTCACTTCTGGTCCATGGGATGCTGCTGGGAGGTTTCTCACCCTTGCTGGCAAACATTGTCTTTGTCTCTCCAAAGTATCCCCCACAGCATGCAGCCTTGGCTGGTTCATGAGCACGGACTGGAGAAGGTTCCACAGATCATGGAACCCAGAACCGATTGAGGGTCTAGGGATCGGTTGTAGAAGTGAGATTGCCTACACTTGCTTGCTGGAGTGCTGGGTCCTCCTGCATCCTCCATGGCCCTTCACTTTGTGGTGTTTATTCATTATTATTTATGACATTTATTAATGAATAAAAAAGAGAGAATGTGTATTTATTAAAAGTGAATAAGGGGGCAGCCCAGGTGGCTCAGTGGTTTGGCACCACCCTCAGTCCAGGGCGTGATCCTGGAGACCCAGGATCGAGTCCCACATCGTGTTCCCTGCATGGAGCCTACTTCTCCCTCTGCCTGTGTCTCTGCCTCTCTCTCTCCCTCTCTGTGTGTCTCTCATGAGTAAATAAATAAAATCTTAAAAAAAAAAAAGTGAGTAAGAGTTAAGTCATAATCCAGGAATCCAGCTCTGTGACTGATGCCCATGGTCAGCCAGGGATGATCTTTTGTAAACCACCAGGGCTCTCGCTTCCTTTCTCCTCACTTCTGTCCTGATCAATTAGCTATATGAGTGTGGAATTTGGAGGTAGAAGGCCTCATTTTAAATTCAGCTTAGTTTCTTACTTTTTCTTGGGTCTTCATCAAATTCTCTCCCATCCCTGAGCCTTGAATGTTTTTAATCCACAAAAGGGGAAGAGCAACATCTGACTTTCTTTAAGTGTATTAAATGTGAAAAAGCTCTCAGAAACTTCTAAGTACTTCCCAAATGTGAGAGGTCATTTTTAAGTTCCTGGCTGGGAACTGAGTGGTCAGACACGTGGACAGGTTGGAGTGTCCTGAGAAAGTGTGGGAAAGAAGTAGCCAGGTAGATTTGGGGAGGGGCTATAGGCTGGGCTATATGTTCTAGGTGTGGGGGAAGGTACCTAAAGGATTATCTTGAATCATGCCCATTTTTTTATAGGAGGAAACTGAGGTAAAGGGGTAAAGAGCTGGGCCCAGTTCCCACATTTCCTTTCTTTTCTTCATTATTTTAACAGCATTTGTTGCTACTTGCACAAACCATATCGAGGATTTTTTTTTTTTAGATTTTTATTTATTGATTTGAGAGAGGAAGAGAGAGAGGCAAGCAGACTCTGTGCTGAGCATGGAGCCTAACCTCACAACCCTGAGATCATGATGAGCCAAAACCAAGAGTCAGATGCTTAATAGACTGTGCCACCCAGGTGCTCCCTAGGAATTTTTTAAAAAAATTATTTATCTGTTCTCCCCATTCCAGTACTGCCAAGACTCAGTCCTCTGAGAAATGAAGCCTGTGTGACTGGTTCATCTTTGAAGTCCCAGCCTTGTGGGCTTTGGGCTGGCATATAACTGGGCTTTGAAGATGTGTCCAATGGACGATGTGCCCGATGCTTCTCTTGGCTTCTGATCTGGAGCCTTGATAATCTAACTGCATTTTCCTGTCTCAGGGCTGATGTGTATACCCTGGGCAAGTCCTGCAGGATTAGGCCTTGGGAACCTGCAAAAGAAATCCTCAGCAAAAGAATTCCTCAGCAGAGACTTGGCTGGCATTCTACATCCACTTTTCAGGAATTAATAAACACAGGCCAAAGAGCTATCCATGTGGCAGGAGTGAGAAAAGTGAATTCTTGAAGTCATGGACACGGCAGTATGCTTGTGATGCTGCTATTTCAATGACTAGGAGTATGACTAACCCCTTGGAGACCCTGGGTTGTGTCTGTAGAGTGAGTGAGGGAATGAATGAATAGCTTCTTTGGAATATTGATAAACTCATAGCACAACTGCAAGACGATTGTTGGAATGACACATCGGTGGCCCCTCAATATTCTTGAAAACTAGGGCATGAGGGCAGAAGGATGACAAGAGGACACAGCGTGCTTTCATCTGTCACTGCAAGTCAGAATATCTGGTTGGGTAGTTTCCGTGCAGATGGGGGTGGGACTGGGGAGGAACTGCAGCTGTGGTGGTGGGAACCGTCACTGAAACCGTAAATATGCCAGGGAGCCACGCTGTGAGGCTGACAGATGCCCTGCTTGCAAGGCTCAGATGGGAGGGACGTACCAAGTCCAGATTTTAAATTAGATTCACCTGAGCCCAGTCAGGGATCTGTCATCCTTCCGATGGAATGGTAAAGGGAAGGGGGGCAAGGGAAGAAAATCTTTGTAGCTGAGCCTACCTGACTTTCCTCAGTGGGAGACACATGAAGACTGTTTCATGTCAAGAAGAGGTAGTTAAAATGCAGACTGCTCACTCCTGGTCTCAGAATTCGGGAGGTGTGGTTCATGCCTGTGGACCACTCGTCTTCCCTCCCTTTGATCTATCACTTGATGTAGAGGAAGGCTTTTATGTGTGATTCCTATATAATGGGTAATTTAGTCCATCCCATTATGAAAAAGTAGTAACTCCAGCTCGAGTACGTTTGCTTTCAGTTTTCCCTTAAAGTGGCTAGTGAGGTATTATTCTCACACGCTTTAAGTAGCTTGAACACTTTTGCTCAGTTGTTTATAATATAATTTGGGGGTACCTCTTAGGCAGCTTAAAGCTAGTAGGTTGCAGGTTAAAAATACAATGAGGATGATGACAGAATCAGTCAGTGTGTGCATTGGCCTGAGCAAGGTGACCAAGAGATTATTTCAGCATATCGACCAAATATGACTTATCTTATTTGTCCCTGACATTAGCATATCATTGTAGATGCTAACTATTGGGTCCATTTCTGGTCTCTTTGTGCAATGATCCATCCTTAGAAAAATACCCTGCTTCTGCTCAAAGCCTGAATACCAGATTTCTGAATTTGCTTTCTTAGCTGGCCATATGAGAGTCTTTAATTTATAAGGAGTCAACCACAGAAATCCTGGGCTTGAGCCTCAGACATGACTATATCTGAATGAAGGAGCTGCCCATAGGAAAGTTCAAGTTCACCAAATTCAGGTTAGCCACAACCAACCAGGACTAGTAACCCTGGATTCACAAAACATATGCATACACTTTCTTCTAAAATGACTCAAAAAGTTTTGGGGCACCAGGCTGGCTCAGTTGGTAGAGCATGTGACTCTTAAGGTTATAAGTTCAAGCCCCATGTTGGATGTAGAGATTACTTGAAAACCTTTAAAAATAAATAAATACAATGATTTGAAAAGTTTCAAGGTTGGAGAAAATGTCTTCCCTCACATTTGCATTTCTCAGAGCAAATGCTATACAAACTGATATTTCTCTAGGAAAAGGTGTACTTTAAAATAATAACTGGTGAAAAAAAATAAAAATAAAATAATAACTGGTGGAATTTCCCTTTAAAATATAATTTTAAAGCCTTTGGAAAAAATACTGTGTGCATTTGACCTTTCTTGGAGAGATCTTAAAGAAGCAGGCAAGAATGAAAAAGAACAATAATTCCCATGCTTCTATTTCGGTTGAAGAAGCATAAGGGGAGAAGAAGGGGGCTACTAAGATCTAACAGAATGGAGTTTTTGATTATCTAACTTTTGGGGGGAAATGGGATAAGAAGGTGTGTGTAAGGATGCCTGAGTGGCTCAGTGGTTGAGCATCTGCCTTTGGCTCAGGTTGTGATCCCAGGATCCTGGGATCAAATCCCACATCAGGCTCCCTGCTGGAAGCCTGCTTCTCCCTCTGCCTATGTCTCTGCCTCTCTCTGTGTGTGTGTGTCTGTCATGAATAAGTAAATGAAATCTTTAAAAAAATAAAATCTGCCTTTCAGGGTTGCAATGACAAATGAACACATTAAAGTACTTTGTAGTGTTGAGTACATAGTAGGTTCATAAGAAATTTTAGTCCTGTCCCCTTCCTTTTACTAAAAATGGCAAGAATCTCTCAGTAGTACTCAAGCCCCAGATGACTCTGGTGTCATCTCTTGTTTAGAATCCTTTTAAGTGCCAAGGGGCATTTGAGTGGAGGCAGCAGATGAGATGTGTATGAGGCATAAGACAAGCCAGCTCTGACTGAACCCACCTCCTTCTATTCTTTCCTCCTGCCCTCCCCATCCCCCCTGTCTACCTCCCTCCCAATTGATTATATTAGATTATATGTACCCAGCCTGGGGGACATACAACACCCTGGATCTACAAAAGAATCTGCATCAACCAAACATTTGGATTAAGAGGGGTCAAGGTTAGGGTGCAGAGATGGGGCTGGAAACAGTGGAAAACCAGGATTCTTTTTGCCTATACAGGAGAGATAGATGGTAGGCAGGCCAAGGTGAGGTGTGTCAGTTAGAGATGTGATCCCCTGGAGAGGCAGCTGGAGAAATCTGTAGGGCCCCATTAGAAAGGGTTTGGGGTGTTGTGTTTGGACATTTGGACCACATCACATGGCACTCCAGATAGCATGACCGTGGAGATGGCAGAGGTGGAAGGGGACACTGGGCCAGGAAAATGAGAGGCTGTGGGTATTCATCAAGGCATGGATGCTGGCACATCTTTATTTTCACCTTTTCAAAGAACACTGATTTTGATGGTTTTCTCAGCTTGGACTGCTATAACAAAATACCACCGACTGAGTGGCTTAAACAACAGACATTTATTTCTCACAGTTCCGGAGGCTGGGAAGTTCATGTTTAGGGTACGAGAATGGTCCGGTTCTGCTGAGACCTCCCTTCCTGGTTTACATACAGCCAGCTGCCTCTTTGCTGTCCCCTCGTGGTCTTTCCTTGATGCGGGCATATACAGAGGGATCTAACCCCACCATGAAGGTCTCAACTTCAGGATCTCATTTAGACCTAAGTACTGCTCAAAAAACTCCTCTCCCAATATTATCACATCACAGGGTAAGGCTCCAACATATGAGCGTTGGATGGGGAGAGGAAGACAGGCATTCCATCCTTAACCAGGGTGGTGCAAAAATGGACTCAGACTCTTCATATTTCCCCCCTCAATACAGAGGGTCAAATTAGATGACAAAGTTGTCATTTTTAAATTTGTCATCATTTGATAAGTGCACCTGGAGCCCCAGGCAACACAGACTATTTCATGGGTTTGTGAAAAGGAAGATAAAATGCATGCACTTATAATGCTCAATATATCCAATATTAAAATGTTCCTATCTTGGAAAAAGGAGGTGTGAGATTTTACTTTTTGCTAGAATTTCTTACCCCTATGCTGTCAGACAGGCAACCCATATATCAAAAGTGAGAGATATCAGCGCCCCTGAGTATCTGTCTTGGTGTCTACTACCTATCACCAGAGAGATCTCTGAATTATTGAAAAGAAAGTCTCACGTTCAAAATCACTCTGGTGATTTTTGCAACACGTGTATTATTTGAAATGACTCAGAGTCTGACGACCAGAGTTTTGGAAATAGGCATCTTCATTTGAAGTGATTGTCTTTAATTGAAATAAAAAAAGAAGAGAGGTTTTGAAGGGTAGGGCATGAAAAGATACAAAATGGTGACTTTCTTCTGGCATTCTCCCAAGAGGTTGAAACATTGGTTTAGGACTTGGCTTATAAGGCCTGCACATTTTGTAGAGTTCACAGCTGTTTAGGCTTAAAAGGTAATTACATTTAATTATCAGTGTCTGATAAAACACACACAGCCACTCTGGCCCAAGTGGAGCCGCAGCCATGAAATGAAAAGTTACCCTTGAAGATGCAGTGCTGATTCTTTTGAAAAGTAGTTCCTTGCCCCGAGACTCCTCTGAACGTTTATCAGAGGGAAATTACAGTAGAGACTCTGGATGTAAAGAATGTTGGAAGAGTGGAAGATTTATGTGCCAATTCTCAGATTTATTTTGATAGATTGTACTGTATCAATATGTAAAAATCTAATAAATATAACTCTTTAAAGAGGGGGCGGCTCTAATTTTACTATTTCAGAGAAGAGGTTTGGCAAAAAGTCAGAATGTGCATTAAAAACACACTTTCAAGAAGTCTAATAAATAAAGTCTTTGAAATATGGTTTCCCAGTGAAAGGCATTTTAAATCATTTTGATAAAGAATCTAAATTAGACCTTTAAATAAGAAAGGCAAGTTTTCCTTAACTTATTATTTATAGATAGTTTGGAAATAAAATCTATGCAAGCTGATTTCTTCTTCCATTCTTTATAAGGCAAATAAATATATTGTCAAGTTTTAACAGCACATGTGGTTAGCCAGAGATCGCGGTCTTTAAAAGGGGAAGGGCGAAGGCTAGGTAGCTAGCATTTACAGAGTGCTTAGTGTGTGCTGGGTGCTGGGTGCTGGGTGCTGGGTAAAATGGTTTATATTCACTGTCTCATTGAGTCTCTGCTCACAGAATTAAGCAAGCAGGCCTTGGAGACAGAATGCCCAATCTATTCTAGCTGTGTGACCTTCAGCAAATTACTTACCATCACTGTGCTTTCAATTCCTCACCTATAAATGGGACTGGTAATAGTACCTGACTAACAGGGTAATTAGTAGGTTAATTACGTTTGGACATGCAAAGTGCTTGGCACTGTGCCTGGTACATAGGAAGTGTCAGCAAATGCTAACTTGTAGAATAGTTGTCCTCATTTTACCTGGGCTCAGGTGACTAAGGGATTTGCCCACAAGTGCAAAATTGGTTAGATAGAATCTGGACTCAAGCTCTGGGTATTGACTGTGTCTGGGGACATCCTCAGAGCAGTGCACATTTGGAATAGTGCTCTTCACCACTTCTACCTCCGACTCTGTCGTTCGCTTTCTTTCTTTTCTTTCTTTCTTTCTTTCTTTCTTTCTTTCTTTCTTTCTTTCTTTCTTTCTTTCTTTCTTTCTTCTTTCTTTCTTTCTTCTTTCTTTCTTTTTTAAAGATTTTCTTTTTTATTTGAGAGAGAGAGAGAGAGAGAGCATGAGCAGGGAGGAGCAGCAGAGGGAGAGGGGGAAGCAGACTCCTTGCTGAGCAGGAAGCTTGCTGGCCCAAAAGGCTTGATCCCAGGACCCTGAGATCATGACCTGAGCTGAAGGCAGACACTTAACCAACTGAGCCACCAGGTGCCCCCTGTCATGCTTTCATTCATTCATTCCATCATATTTTATATATGTATATCTGTATGTTTTATATCTATAGTATTATATAGTATAGAACTATATATAAAAATCATAATCTATTGTAATATGGTATATGATATGATAAAACTGTATGGCAATAGTATTATAATATCGCATAAGGTAAAATATATATGACTTTGTAATATACCATATACTATGTCATATATTAATGTATTATATATTACTATATATATAATGAGGAATCATATTTTATATTATGCATCATTTATTATATTACACATAACATCTTATAGGTTTAATTTAATTTTTTTACATACTCTACTATATAAAAATATATAGTATATACACTATACAGTGCATGATATCCACACATGTATACCTTATACCTATACCTATAATATATATGCAAGATGCACACGTATGTGTGCAGGTACATATACATATGCATATGCATATACACACACATATTTGTACTGAGGACTTACTCTATGCCATGCACTGGGGATGAAATGTGGCAAGAGAGACCCTGTCCTATGGGACTGAACTCACAAGAGAACAGGGAAGACAAGATGTATCAACAATTACAATGAAATCATTAACTGTTATGATCAAAGGAGATGCAGGTTGCAAATAGGATACTGATTGTGGAGTAGGGGCAGCTACCTGCTGGGCGACGAAAGAGTGTTGAGAATCTGGTTATTTTCATTAGACTTTATTTGAGCAGGTAGACTTTTAATTGACCAGAATGCCCCGTTTCCTACATATTTTGAATAATTGAGCTATTGCTGAAACAACTACAAAGATCAGAAATGGTCAAGATGATGCTCAGGGCAAAGTTTATGCTGATGGCACGCAGCTTGGTAGAGTAGAAAGATGTGCATGAGTCAGCAACACTTGGGTTAGAATCTTGTCTCTAGATTCGGTGACTCTCCTCTGACATTTAACTCATTTGAAACTCAGTTGCTATCTTGTGGAAAGAGAGATGGTGTTTCTTTCATAGAATTTTTGTGTGTTCCAGTGCTCTCTGCCCTTAGCTTCCTGCCCAGCATAGAGTTTCCATTTCCCTGGCAGATGTGGGGGGTCAAACATGTCAGGACTCTGAATAGCTCACCTACAGGGGGTCGGGCTCCTGGTGTTGGGTGGGGGAGGGGGGATACTTGAATGCTGAGTAACTTGCCAGAGCTTGAACCATTTTGTTGACAGTCCATTCTTTCCATAGTTGCAATGGAAGGGCTAAGTGTTAAGTGGGATCAGAGAACACTTAGGGATCCTCAGAATTTGCTATTCGTCATTGGGAGTTTATCTGTACAGTTTCCCTTGGGTCCATTTGTGGGTCAGCTCTGAACTCTCTTAGGGTAGCAGAGTTTGGGGCCATTTCACGGGCTGGTTTGGGATCAGACTGTCTTTCACTTGTGTGTTCCCAGTTGGTTCTGGATTTCCTCTCTAACCTCCAAACTCCCTTCTTTCTCTAGAAAATGACACGCTATCCTGAGGAAATGTTGGATGACCTGGTAGCATTGGAGGATGATATATCAAAATGAATTAGAGTTGAGGTTTATCCCCAGTGAGTCCCCCAGGCACTGATGCGAGAAGTGCCAAACTTAAGGTATTCACCATGGGAAAGCTCATGGACTTTCACACCCCTCTTCCAAATCTATCATCTCAAAAGCCTCACTGGAGAACTGACCGGCGATACACCTTCCACCGCCTGATTGCTGCAATGGTAGGGAAGTGGGTGGGGGTAGATGGGGGGTGTTAGATTTATAAACCCTCCTTTCCATCCCTGCCTATGCATGCACAGGAACACATATGCAGCGGGAAATTGATGCCGTAAGCACTGTTTAAAAGTATTTAAAAACTGATTTTTATTTATAAAAATGCTGGGTAGTGTCATTGAGGCTTAGATCCAAGCCTTTTGCCATCCCAACTTAATAGCCAGATACACCAAGGAAAATGATTTCTCCATCCTGCTCAACATTCATATTCACACGGACGCCAAGGGCCATCACTTTTCATATTAAGGTAATCCACAATTGTTTATATCCCCAGCACCCAAGGAAAACGAAACTGCCTCCTTAATGAATAAATTGTTATTTCGCTGTGAGTAGAAAGATACATGGTGAGGCAGTTAAATGTCAGGAAAAATCACATTCAGAAGAGCATCTGAAATTAAAAGTATGCCATGAGATGTGACATTCTTAACTTCATAGCTATTGAATGATTGTTAATTAGATTAATGACTGTCCGGTACACTGAGCTGGAAGCTTCATTTTCATGCAATAAGGTGTGAGCTCGCTTGCTTTGCCTGCCTGGGATTGATCTTGGGGCTTCCGAAGCAGCTGCAGGAAGAAGTGCAGCCATAAGGTTACTACAGTCGCAGCAAAAGAAAAAAAAAAACATAAAAAAAAGAGAACGAAAGTCTCAAAAGCCTGAGTGTCTGTACCTTCCTCCACAAACCCACTTGTCGATTAAATTAAAGCATTCCTCTCAGCTCAGTTCTCCAGTCTTCAAATACTTCTCAATAAACTGTTGGAGATCTTAGCCCTTGTAAGAAATGAATCATATTTTCTCTGGCGTACTTGATCGCTGTTGACTACTAATTCACCCTGTATTGATCTCAAGGCCGTATTTCTTACCGTTTAGATGGGGAATTATCTTGTGCTATTAAAATGTTGCCAAGTTTCAGAGACCCTTACAATCACTGTACCCAGAGGCCAACTTCATCCTTGTGAAGCGTCCAAGAATTGGGCATTCAGACCTGACTTCTTGCTCCTTAATGTCTTGTGTCTTCTTTGGTCTGTGGGTCTGTGGATCAAGAGGCCCTGTTATTTGGGGGAGGGAAAGAAAACACAGTGCTTGAGAAGGAGTGAGAGCAGGCTTATAAAGAGATGGCATCTCCATGGAGAAGCTTGCCAAATTGCCTTATTCTAACACTTTTCTTCCTGGAAATTGCAGAAAGAACTTTATTTAAAAGGCTCCGTGGTACAGAGATTTTTTTACTTTGTCTGAAATACAGACCATGTAAAACAGGAAAGACATAAAAATATCATCTTTTCCTGAGTAGAAGTAGAATATGCATTCATTATAGAGAATCTGGACAACTTAGAAAAGCATTAAATGGAAACAAAACTGATCCACAACCTCACCTCTTAGGGGCTGCTATTGTCAACCTCTGGCTTTTGTTTTGTTTTGTTTTGCTTTTTTCTTTTGAGTGAGAGAGACGGGGAGAGAAAATCTTAAGCAGACTCCATGCCCAGTATGAAGCCCAGCTTGGGGCTCCAACTCACGACCCTGGGATCATGACCTGAGCCAAAATCAAGAGTTGGACACTTAACCAGTTGAACCACTCAGGTACCCACCAACCTCTGTATTTTGAAAGAAACAGTATATAGTGTTTAAGAATGTAGATTCTGACCCCCAGATGCTTGGAGTGTGAATATAGGCATTACCATTTACAGGCTGTGTGACTCTGGGCAGTTGAATCATCTGATTTACGGGGATCTTATTAGTGATGACTTTAAAGGGGCGTCGTGAGGGACAAATGGGATGATCTGTGTTGAGAATCCAACCCAGTGCCTAGCACCTAATAAGCATATGATATATGCAACTATCATCATTTGATTTTTTTGTATGTATTAGGATTCACTTCCTCTGTACACAGGCATGTAAATGCATACATGTGATCACACATTGTCAAGCATTGGCTACCATGTCGAAATGTGTTGATCAGCATTCTATATTATTTCATATATTGAGCACCTGAATTTAATGTACTTGTTATACGACTTTGCTTTATTGAATTGTAGTAATTTATATTGTGGCATAAATCATAGGAATAGGAAATGAAGGTCCATTTTCCCCCCAGGCAGCTGAGCAGTTCTAGTGCAGTTCTTGGAAATGGAGCCAGATGCCTTATGGAATGGGAGAGGGCCAACTTGGCTCTGTGCACTGGGCTTATATAATTTTCCCAGTGAGACAGTTTTTGAGGCAAAACACAGAAAGTGAGGAAAATGCTCCCAGGTTCATTCCCCATCCCCTGACCATTAACAGAGTCTTATTGAAAGCAGCCCCTCCACAGGATTTGAACCTATGACCTATGAAGCATGAAGCAGCTTTATTTCTCAATCTCCTGGAAAAGCTCTTATCCTGGTGGGTAGAATCAAACCGATCCAAACTGGCATCTGGCCCAGACCCCAGAGAGAAGGGTTACTTTTCCTTTGAGGTGGGATTAAGGAGACTAGTTGCTCTAATGACTGTCTTTGCAAGAATTGGCCTTGGGAAGCAGGGTGCAATTAATTGGGTTGAAACTGAGCCAAGATCCTTGGGTTATTATCTCTGCTCATATAAGATGTGCTAAGGCATTGTTAATGACCTAGCAATGGACCTATGTTTGGAAGAAGAAGAAACTGAAGAAAGATAAGACCACTGGATTAGAAAGAAGCAGTCTTTGAGTTTCCAACTTCTTTGCTAGGCATCACTTTGGTGTTGGCTCAGAGTTGTGAGTAACAGCACTGGAGTTGCCTTGATTGCCTTTCTGATCTGCTCTACATATTGACCACTTCTGAACATAGTCATTGGTGTTGCTGTTGAGTGTGGGGGCCTAGTTTAATGGTTCAGGAGAATAATACCAAGTTGGTTGCGATTGAGCTGTTCTCTCTTGCTGACCACAGGACCTGGAATAGCTTCCAAGGGCATCAGCCTTAGGGCCTGGAAGTTCTAATGGGCTAGGGGTCACAGGTCTTTAGACTAGCCCTACTACTCCCTCTATCTCCCCACCCAGGCCCAAAGCATCCCTCCCAACTTCCATCCCAGCCCGTCTTTCCTTTGTACGCCTCCATATTTTTCTTGAAATTTCTTTCTCACACCTTCAGCTAAATGCTGGTTTTCTAATTCATGGAGATTTTTGCCAGAATCATAAATACACATTTGTCTTTTCAACATATCTATACCGTTTCCATACACACATTTTGTTTAGCCTTGAAAACATTCTCCCACCAGGCCATACACCTTCTCACCACAAATGTTACCTGAGGGGTGAACAGGCCATGCCACTTCGGGATGAGGAAATAGGACAGAGTGATGCAGCCACTTGCCCGAGATCCACAGCTAGTAGCTGGTGGAGCTGGGGTGCAAACAGTCTTGATTTCAGCATGTCGGTACTCTTCTTACTTGTATTAGGAAGGAAATGACAAATGATCTGACCCATCATGTCTTCCATGTTGCCTTCTTAGGAGTAATGATGAGCTCTCTCATTATGTCCCTTGGTTTTGTAGAATAGATTAGACATCACTCAAATTAAGGAGCTCTGGGCTTGCTTTCTGCACAGGACGGGTCCCTTGGACCCCTTCAGGGGGTCTGTTCTAAATGCTCTGCCTCCTGTGGTCTTTTAGACACAGACAAGTCCCTCTGCCTCATAACTCCTGCCTGTTTGCATTCTGGCTCATGGCTTCTCTCCAGCTCCCTTGTCCTGGATGAACTGATTTTGGTTTTTTGTTTTTTTTTTTATTATTTTCTGACCAGCCCTCCCCCATCTGTTTGCCTGACCCCATTGCATCAGGATGTCCTTTTGATTTAGAACCAAGCTTTCTCTTCCAGGTCAGGAGGGGTGTCCTCTGGGAGCCGCCACTGCTCTGAGTGCTCTCCTCCGCAGGAGTGTTCCAGGCATGACATGCCTCTCCTCACACTGCACCTCATTTGGTGCCTTTGTTTAATCATTTCTTTTCCGAGTCCTGGCAACTGAGTAGCACCTCGACACGGTTATAAACTTCCACCAGTTGTCACTGATGTTTTCCAGGATCAAAACTGCATTTTTTTAAACCTTCTTCCATTGGAGGCTAAATGATACTCCTGGAACAGCCCAGAAGAGCCAGGCAAAGCACTGACCAAGGAGGGATGACTATTCTGGTTAGAAAAGAGACAAGCTCTCTGAGCTATAAAATTGTACAGGAAACAAAAAGAAGCCAAATCCCATGGCATGCATTCACAGTTACTCACTTATTTGTCCAACAGACATTTATGAAGCAATGGGGCAAGCACAGTGCTGAGTGTCACAATTATAATGTACAATAAGACATGGCTCCCATCCTGGAGATGGGAGATAAGAGGGATGGAGATGAGAGGGTAGCATGGTGGTTACTGTAACAGTGATGAGCACAGGTGTCAGGCACATTTCAAAATAAAATTACAGTCCCAGATCTATGAATGTTTCCCAGAGGGGAGGCACTCTGCTGAATTGAGCTCAATTAAAATTTGAGCTTGGGAGTCCAGCCAAGGATGGGAAGAGTAGTATCTGCAAAGGCCCAGGGAAATGAGAAAGCATTGGAGGAACTGCAAAGAAGGGAGAAAGATGAGGCCAGTGGGAAATGCAGAGTTGCACAAAGGGGTCTGAATGGCATGGTAGGGGCAACAGGGGCCCTGACGTCTCCTCTTGATGGCAGATGGCATGACCAGATTATGTAGTTGGTGGCGTGGTGACAGTGAGCATTTAGGGTGCTGGTTCATTCCTCCAGGGGAGAAGAAAGGAGGGCCTACATCATTGTGGATGTATGGGGAATATGGCAGGTGGAAGGTATTTTGGAGATTTAAGCAAAGTACTCAGGACTAACTGTTGAATGAGTGAGAGGACAAGGTTTAGGAAGACCCTATTTCTGCCCAAGGCAATTGTTGGATGGTGGATGGTGCCATTTGGTGAGAAAGGATGCAGGTGTAAGTCTGGTGATATGGAGAAGATGAATTTCTTCTTGGATATGAATATTCACTTGGACAGGTTGACACGAGCTTGGAAGATATGTCTGACCTGGAAATGTCTTCTTGTGAGAAGAATGTTGTGGGCTGCTGTGAAAATTTCCCACGATGACCTGGAACCCAACTTCAATCTTTGGAGAAGAACAGAGAACTATTAGAAGGTTTAAAACATCAGGAAAATTTCAATTGCTTCCAGGGTGTGGACAAGGCAAAAGAGTGCTGTTAACTCAAGTCCTTTTCTGTCTTTTCCTCCCAGAATCTGATAAGATGGTGGGAATTGTGGTTTGGCCTAGAGTTTGGCAGTGCAGTTGAACATGTAGTTGACACAGTTGACCATGCAGTTGAAGTGACGCACTGCAGTTGACAATGTTGTTCTCAAAGCAGATTCATCATCTTGTTTGATCACCCTGACATTAGTGTAGGAAGATATTTTCATTTTTTTTCCCTTGATAGGTCAGAAAATTGGCTCGGGTGGTGGTTAGGGGACCACAGAGCTTGAAATCAGTGGGGCTAGGACCAAAACCAACATTTCCTTGCTTCAGTTGTTCAACTTGCCCCACACATGACACTGTCATCAGTGATTGAAGAGCTACATCTGTTCCCTAGAAAACTAGGGCTTCTGAAGGCACAACCCCAACCATTGCCAAGCCTTTTTTTCATGCTAACATTTCCGTGTGTCTTTTGTGGAGATCATCACATCCACACCACAACCCTGTGGGGGATGAGGAACACCCCATTTGAGATGAGGACATCAAGGTTCAGAGATTTAAGTAGTCTGCTCTGTGGCAGGGCAGGAATTTGAATTTATATCTGTTTAACTTTGAAAGTTCTGAGTTTTGTAAATAAAGGCTGGAAATAAAGAAGAGTGCTTGGCCACCAATAAAGCAAAAACATAAGAATTATAAGCAAGGAGGTTTCACTCTTATTTTTCTTAATGGATGCTTTTTGCTGGCCATAAAATAATACCTGCTCACTCTAAAAATTTGAGAAGGCAAAAAAGCAAATAAATAAATCAGTTAAATGAAATTGCTCACCAGTTTGTAAATCGCTGGAAGGTCAGGATTTCATTTCTTTTGCTGTGCTGGAGTCCCAGCAATTGGAAGACTGAGTCACATCGAAAGAATAAAAAATGGCCCATAATTTCACGTCTTAAAGATAGGGGCATTAATATTTTGGTGCCTATTCTTTTGGAATTAGATAGGTAGGTAGGGTAGATAGATAGATAGATAGATGATAGATAGATAGATAGATAAATAGATAGATAGATAGATAGATAATGTTGCCACAACCCAAGTTTGGCTTGCCCATTGCTTGAAAGGCCAATATTCAAGAGACAAGCTTTCATTGGAAAGTAATTTTAGTTTTATTCAGGAGGAGGCCACCTGTGGAAAAGGCAGACTCCAAGGTTTCTGCTGGCCCAGAGATTTTTTAAAGGGGTTTTAATAAGTTAAGGGGGCATGTCTATGACATTTCTTGATTGTGTGCATACTGGATGATGCCAGCTACAGAGTTATCTCAGTGCTCAGAGACGTGAACAATAAAGTCTGGGGCTTAGAGCCTGGGAGAACCTGGTGATGTGCAGAACTGTTCAGTTCTTTCTAGGAAAGAATATCTGATTTATAGATATGCAAAGAAAGGTTTTGTTAATCAGGATTAACTGAATTAACTGTTAATCAGGATTCGGAGTTTGAGTTTATGTCATAATAATTTTTCCTTTCCTGGTACACTGAGAATGTTTCCCTGTTGGGAAAGATGTATCTTACTGCTTCCAGGGAAGGATTATTTCTCTATGGATTTGAGATGTCCACTACAGAGCTTTCATAAACCCCCTTCCACTTCTCACAGCTTGGGGAGCTTCCATCAAAGCTTGAAGAGTTCATTCCTACCATAATGGGGGTCTTGGGTGCTTTGTAGAGAAGGAGGGTGGCCTCATGCCTCAATGAAAGGAGCTCAGCAGTAGGGGCCATTTGTCCACATATGGGATGTCTGTGTGGATGCTGCAGTGTTCCCTGCTGGGAGCCTGTTTTTCTCCAAGAGGCCCAGCTCCTCACTGCAGAAACTTAGTGGCGTTTTCTAGTTTTGGCAGACCCCCTTTCAGGGCAATTGCAGCCTGAGGAAGCTAGCCCAGGTGCATTACATGTAAGCTTTAGAAATATGGTCTTCTGGTTCCTTTGTACTAGAAATTTCCCTAGATCATAACACTTTCCCTGGATCTCAAATAACCCCTCCTTCCTAACAGCAGTGAGCTACCAACTCTGACACACATGAAGGATCCAATTTTCTTCGAATTGAGAAGAGGAAAAAATACCGTTAGTGAGTTTTCATCATTAATTTGGCTTTTACAAATATAAAACACTTGGTTATTGCAGTCCAAACACACATCAGCCTTGCTGCAAGGGACTTAGATTGTGGAATACAAATCATTCTGACCAAGCGTACAGAATAAAATTGCCCTACGCTCACATTTTGCGGATGTAGGTTCCAGTAAAAGAGAAGGAATTATTTACAATCACTGGGTAGCAGCACCTTAGGAAATAATCCTGCTTTCTCCCTCCTTTTAAGATGAAGTTGCCAAGCCTCAGAGCTGGTAGTGACTTGCCCAAGGTCACACCTATCACCGAGGGCTGAAGTCCCTAGTCTTCAGCCCAGAGCTCTGCTCCACAAATCCAATGTGTTGTGCTGAACTTCAGAGCCACTGTCTGTTTTTGCCCAGTACAGTCCTCAGAGTTGAGCCTCTCTTGGGACCCAGTAGATCTGGCACCTTTCCTCACAACTCCTTTCAAAGCCCCAGACATGGGCCCAGACTGGGCATCTTATGTGCAAAGACTCCTCTCACCTAGGCAATTGAATTCATCTGAAGAAGCCAGGAAGTGGTTATGTTTAAAATGTCCCAAGAGCCCACAGGATAGATGATAGGATATTTTACAGTGAATAACTGAGGATGAGGGCAAAGAATTATTGCCTAAGGGCAGGGGTGGGGCGGGGTGGGGGGGGTGAGGGAAGGCCTCCATTCAGCCTCAAGTTTTGGGTCAAGGATCTTGTTTCTTTACCCAGAGTTTGTAGTCTCCACTAAATGCTAAGAACAATTGCCAGGCTTTGAGCTGAGGGCTCTGCAGGCATCCTGTGCTTTTGATCCACACCCCAGGCTACGATGTGGGGATTGGTATACAGTGGTCAGAGGTAGAGGAGTGAGAGCCCAGGAGAGAGATACAAGGCTGATCTGGCCTTCTCTGGCTGGGGCCACTCTGATGCTTGGTGTCTTCATCCTGCTGGCCTCTCTGTGACTTTGGACAAAACATGAGGATGGTGATGCAAGTCGGGAAGCATGCTAGGAGGATTCCTTTGCTCTTTCTCCCTGCCCTCAGAATGACAAAACAAAACCCTAAACCTTGTATCATTCATCTCAGGCTGCTAAAACAAATGCCTCAGAACTGGGTGTCTTAAGCAGTAAACATTATTTGCTCAGTTCTGGAGGCTAGAAGCCCATGATCAAGGTGCTGGTAAATTTGATTCTTGTCGACTAGAATTCAGCTTGTAGACTAGTTGGCAACTCACCATGTTGTCTCTTGGCCTTTCCTCTGAGTGTGTTCAAGGGAAAGTGGGCAGGGTGAGCTCTCTGGTATCTTTTCTTATCAGGACATTAATCCTACATGATAAGAGGGCTGCCATTATACCTCATTTAAACTTAAGTACTTTTTTAGAGGCCTCAGAGCCAAACACGAGTACCCTATACTGGGGGTGTTAGGGCTTCAACATATGGTTGGGGGGAGGACACAAACATTCTGTCCATAAACAACCATCGAACTGTAAATGGCAAACTACAACAGTCCCCCAGGACTTCCAAGCTTCCTAATAGCCTGTTGGGCTTTGCCAAATTATGGAGCTTCCATGTGGACCTTAATATTTTTTTAAAAAATTTATATTAATAAAAGGCTGACTTTTATTCCAAGTAACTTTCCAAACATGGTACATGGTAGTCTTGCCACCATGGCTGTCTTCCACCAAGACACCCTGGCCCAGGTTGCTGTGCCTTGCTGTGTGTTGGCGATGGTCAGGCCCAGGTCAGGAGTGTTCTTTTTCACAACTGAGATCTGAGAGCATGCATTATATTGTCATAATCTTAATAATGAAAATAGACAAACTTCTGTGTCCCTAATGGTTTGGACTCCATTTAGCAATTGTGTTAGATGTTACTGTTAGCATTAGCTTATAAATATAACCAAATATTATGGAAAGCACTTAGAATAATGCCTTGCTCATAGTAAGCATTGTATAAGTATACAATAATTACACATTGTATAAGTGTATTACCATGGTTGTATGTGTTGTTGCTAATGTTGTCCAGCTCAATTCAATTCCACTAAACTAAATCCAGTGGTTAGCCTGTTCTATACTAAGCACTGTGCATTCAGTATTGGATGAGGCAGATGTGGCCTCTGAATGCACATTGCCTTCCTAAGGGTTATTAAAATAACACGGGAGCATGGCAATTTTGCTTAGACAGTTGTCAAGTGCCACACTCATTTTAGAGATGAAATTAGGGGAGTGTGGGCCTGTCAGAAGGTCTGGGTTCTAGTCCTGGTGCAGCTACTGACTAGCTCTGTCACAAGGAGAAGAACTTTCTGGCTCCAGTACTTTTTTCTGTAATGGAAGGAGTAAACATAGATAAGCTCTAAAGGCTTCATCACTCTGGACATTCTTGAGGAAAGGGCATGGAAGCCATTCCATGCCAATCAACCTCTCGGTCCCAAAATATCTAGTACATTTTTGGTTTATCAGCTTCTGTAGATTGAATTTAGATACAGTTTGGGTCTATATGTTGTAATATATGACTGAAACCCAAGGATTGATTTTTCTGGACTGTTTAGTCATTAGTGAAGTCCAGATATCTAGATATTTTCACTGACTTTACAGTTTTTGTTCAGATATTTACTATCATGAGACAGGGCTGCCACTCATCATTTGGATGAACTGAGATCATTTGCTTGCCTGAGCACATCATCATCCTTTTAGGGGCCATAGCAAGTGATTCTTGAGAGATGGTCCATTACCCAAATTGAACAAATATCTTTCCTGTTTGGGTTTGGACATCCTCATATTTGGGAGTGAATATAGGAGAGCTTTCTCTAAAAGAGGAAGAAGCCAGGAGCCACATCAACAGAGCAATGGAAACATAAACTTCTAAATGCCAGGCCGTAATCATCTTGGCAAATTGTAAGTCTGCTTTTTTCCATTCTAGTCTCCAAAGCTTGATGATGGATTGCCATTAGCTGGAAATAGTCAGAGCTTATGATATTAACTAGTTGTTAGAGTGATTAAGGCATCTGTTCTCCACAATAACGGGTCTCATTCTGAGAGTGTTGACTATGGCAAGACTTTTAGTTTTGATGAAGAACCTCCCTGGCTTAGACATTTACCCTATACACTCATGAATGGAATTGGCTGACTATTATAGAAAAGATATTACTTATTAGTAATTGAAGAACCCACCCCAAAATGGCTTTTTTTATTTTGTGTGCAGGCAGGTTCACTGAGAAGGCTTTATTTCCATCTTTGAATTTTTTTAATTCAGGCAAACCTAGGATCTAATAATGTTGATGATGAATTATACTCCACATCACCATTTCTGGGATTGGTTTCATTATGTTCTTAATGGATAGAAGACATAGAGCGCAGAAATATTTTCTACTTTTCCTAACTTTATTCAAATATAAGTGGCAACATGAGAGCCTCCACCATCATGGATTTCTCTTCTTCAAAGGCATCCCAACAGATACATAGGGTTCTAAGATGTTTCATTTGTGCTCATATCTGCAAAGCTATGACATTTCATCCTGCTCCTAAAGAAGAAATGCTTCATTTAGCCTATTTTTAATTGATCCAAAATAATAATAAAAAAAATTTCCTCAGAACCCTATTTTCCAAATTAAAAATAAGAAAACATCCTGTAACTCCAGGAACTTTGGAAATTCCAGTAAAATGCTTTATAGCAGTGTTACCCAGAATCAGATTTTCATACTTTCTCCCTGTCACACTACAAACTCCACATAGTTTAGGAAAATATAAATTCCACCCCCCCACTTAAATACTTCCTAGCTTTCCTTATTTTTTTTTTTTTTAATCAGAGAATGGCCATTTCACTTAGAACTCCAAAAAGAGTGGAATTTTCCATAAAAAATTTACTTCTGCTCATTCCCCTGAGAATCCTGTTTGTGTGGCCCCTTCTTTTCCACAGCGATTTTGCCATCACTGTCACGGAAGCATCACCTTCCCATAAATTTCATCTCAAGTTGTGTCTTAAAAGTTTATCATTTATTTATAAATGGCACCATTTTGTCTACAAAATGAAGAAAACTAGGGGTGTATTCTAAACTATGATTTACAAATCATTTAAGATGCCATTGGCACTTGAAACAAGCAAAAAAAGAGCCAAGTCCAAACAAAAGACAATAACAAAGAAGTATATGTTTTCTTTCTTCAATAGAAACCTCAAGGGGCACCTGGCTGGTTCAATGGTTGAGCATCTACCTTTGGCTCAGGTCATGATCCCGGGGTCCTGGGATGGAGTCCTGCATCAGGCTCCTCACAGGGAGTCTACTTCTCCCTCTGCCTATGTCTCTGCCTCTCTCTGTGTGTGTGTCTCTCATGAATAAATAGATAAAATCTTAAAAAAACAGAAACTTCAAGTTTGTTTGTTTATTTAATGTTAGAGTGACAGAGACTGTTTATCTTTCTTATGTAGAAGTCAAATGAAAAAAAAAAAAGTCAAATCACTGTAAGGTGAGAAGAACATGTTCTCATTCATTATATGCATGAGAAAATAACCAGTACTATCAGTGGTTGTTATAAAATTACTACCTTTTGTAGTAATGCTCCTCCATTAAGTTACATGTTGCTCCCAAATCTAGCTGTTTCATTAGATCAGTTATTTTTCTTTTCCTCTCTTTTTGTCTTATGAAAAGCATCTTACAGGATTGGGAGGATTGCACCTCATCCATAATCACACACCATCACTTTTATTAAGGGTTACCATATAGAGAGCAATTAATTTCCTTCTTTGTTAGTTTAAAGGCTCATAGGAATCAAGACTAGCTTGTCATTGTATCTCACTAGCACCTAGCCTAGGCACTGGACAGAGTGAAGTTCCATAAAGGTTGGATGAATGAGTGTGGATTGACTGAGAGAAAGGAAGACTTGGTTTTTCTGTGACATTGTAGGGTGTATTGGGATCCCAACTAGTAGAAATGAAGGCTAAGATTGTGACAGGCCCATGGGAAGCTAAGTTGAAAAGGGATCTCCTCCTGTACTTATTGAGGTTTTTTTTTTTGTTTTGTTTTGTTTTGTTTTCAGCAATGAATCCTCAGTCTTGTGTTTTCTCAGGCATTTGAAGATAGACTATAGAAGGGTCTACTTGTCTCAGAATGAATCAACCCATGGAAAAACCACTTGAAAACTTATTGGAATGGCAACTTGAGCATGGTGTTTGCTTTTTTGGGACTTTCTGGATGCAACTCTCTGCTTTTCCCCAGCATACATAGAGCTCTATCTAGAATTGGCTATCTTTGCTTTAGTTTTCAATTACTTGGGTCAATAAGTAGTGAATTAGAAAGGAAATAATTTTTATCATGGAATCTGGGTTTAAACTTAGTTTATTTTTTATTTTTTAAAGATTTATTTATTTATTCATGAGAGACACAGACTGAAAGAGAGAGTCAGAGACATAGGCAGAGGGAGAAGCAGGCTCCTCGCAGGGAGCCTGATGCACACTTGATCCCAGATGCCGGGATCACAACCTGAGCCAAAGGCAGGCGCCCAACCGTTGAGCCACACAGGCGTCCCTAAACTCAGTTTAAAACTGAGTTACAGACTAGACCTTCAATCCTACTACTCTAGATTAGGAACTGTTCAGCTTCTACATGGGGTTTGGGCCTTCCTAAATACTTGAGTGTCAGTCTACCCAACAAGAAAATTGGCTACAAACACAGCAATCTCCTACCATTACAGATGCTTCCTCAGATCTAAGTCTGCCAGGAGGGAGGCCAGTGAAAAACTGCACTGGTTTTTACATTTCTGCTAAAAACAAATTTCCATCTCTCCTTTAGCCACACATGAGTTTTTCCATAGAGATGAACACGGAGAGATGATAAACTGCATGCCACCTGTGGACTTGATGTGCAATTGTCACACCTGAGCCAATAGAGACAGGATTGCAAAGGACCTTGCTAATTGTCCACTAAGGTGGAGGTCTTCCTTCTGAGGATGGTTTTAGTATAGGTCTGCAAGAAACAGCCCCTTTGCCTCTTGTTAGGATTCAAGATGCTCTCGTGCAATGCAACTCTCCTCTTACAGATCTGTAACACTGGCTGCACTTAGAAACATTACTTAAAGCTTCGGAGGAGAAACAAGCAATGCAGGACATTTTCCTCTGTGTATGGCATGTACACAAAATATATTTTCTCTCTTTAAAGCTACGTGTGGCAGTGTTTTTTATATTCTTGGAGAAAAAAAAAACGCAATTCTGAAACTCTGATTTTTTGCTATGGTAGAAGCTGTTGTGATGTTTATAAATACCCCTCCTCCAAAAAAATAGCTCAATGTGAAGTTTTTGTAAAGAGCAATTGTCTAAGAAAAGTAAAAGTAAATATCCACAGCAGAGGTAGCTTTGCTTTCCTTGGAATGGGTGATTTGCCTAGAGAATGTATTTCAGAGAACGGAGAAACAAGCTCATTTCTCTCAGCTTCTATCCCACGTGTGGGTCAGGCTTCAGCTGCATATTAATTTTTTTTAAAGATTTTCTTCATTTATTCATGATAGAGACACAGAGAGAGAGAGAGAGAGAGAGAGAGGCACAGACACAGGCAGAGGGAGAAGCAGGCTCCACGCAGGGAGCCCGATGTGGGACTCGATCCCGGGTCTCCAGGATCAGGTTCTGGGCCGAAGGCAGGCACCAAACCGCTGGGCCACCCGGGCTGCCCTGCGTATTAATTTTTATGGGCGAGTTACAGACTTGGGAGGAGAGGGCAGGGGGCTTTGGAAATGGAAGAGCAGGGTGACCCACACGCTGCAAGAGCGGAGAGAGGAGTCTTTAACTACAAGCAATTGATTTTATTTTCAGCTTCGAGGCTTTCATCACTAACACAAAGGGTATACAAATTAATGGAACTTTCTCTGTCATTGGTGGATTAAGCCCCACAGACAACATCTGATGGCTACATAAAACCCTAGTTTACTTATCCACAGTAGAAGGATTTATAGTGCTTGGGTCATTTGTTAATTCATGTCTCTCCCGTATCACCCCAAGATCAAAGTGGAGAGAAATAGGATTAAGAAACATTGGAAGATTTTTTTCTTTTGGAGGATGCAACTCATCACACTGTTCTCTCTTTATATAATATTTATATAGTATTTAGTTCTGCTTCATGGTTAAGAACCAGTGCTTGTGTCGACAATGAACACTGCAATGTTGAAGTTCTTTTTAAGACAATTGGAATCACTGGGATACACAAAGGAGAACAAATCAAACTTGTGGGCAAGCGGCAGGATGGATACAGGTGTTGATGATCAGATGCTCTGGCAATCTATTGCCCCCATCAGGGTGAAGAGTTCAAATCTAGCCTGCTGGTGAACAGTGGGGATGTGGTAAACCTACTTGTACTATTTCTTACAGATCATACACTGCTTTCATGGTTGTTGGCACATCTAATCTGCACCATGGAGTATTGGTGTCTGCATCTCCCAGGAGAATCAGAACTCTGACAGGCAAAATGATGTACCTACAGTCATGCAAAAGGACTGTGGCAGTTCCCATGGAAACCAAAGCTTTTGCTCCAATCCTTAGTTCTTTCAAAGATACCAAATTTCTCTGAACTACAGAAGAAAGAAGGAGAGCTGGGTTTTGGGTTTTCTGGCTTTTGTTGTATCTTCCATTACATCCAATCTCAGGAAATTAGGATTTATAAAATAGTCCCAACTGACTCACTGGGTCAAATTATGCTGCCTCTCTACAGTATGCAAGTATGCTATGTCTGATAGGATCAGGACTGAATTCAAGGCTTACAGTTCAGAGAATCAGATACATGATACCAGAATGTCTCTCAATTATGAGTGAAATAGATCATGCATATTTTTAAAACTGTATCTTCACTGCTAATGATCTTTTAGTAGTAATAAGTTCCCATGATAGAAACAAAAGTTGCTTGAGTTTTTGATCCATAGTGTGAATAGTATCATACTTTCTCCTTATAATTTTTTATATTAGGAGAGTAATAGACTTTTATTGTGTATAATTTGCATTTTCTAGAAATAAAATCAAGCAAATAGTTCACCTGTAATCCTACATTAATTTTATAAATTATTTACTTGGAATCTTTCTTTTTAAAAGATTTTTAAATTTATTTGAGAGAAAAAGAGAGAGACAATCAGGGAACACAGGGAAGAGGAGCTGAGGAAGAGGGAGAGAGAAACTCTAAGCAGACTGTGCTGAGTGTGGAGTCCAATGGGGGGCATGGAGCCCCATGCTAGGCTTGATCCCACAACCCTGAGACTATGACTTGAGACAGACCATCCGACCAAGAGTCAGATGCTTAACTGACTGCACCACTGAGGGATGCTTATCTACTTTGAATCTTTATTTGATATTTGTATCCTATCCATAATACATTTTAATATTATGTCATTTTAAAAATACCTTTTAATTACAATCACATCTAAAAGGGAAGAATTTAATATACTGATTTCCAAATCTTGAGTCTTTTTTTAAAGCTTTATTTATTTATTCATGAGAGACACACAGAGAGAGGCAGAGACACAGGCAGAGGGAGTAGGCACCCTGTGAGGAGCCTGATGTGGGACCCGATCCCAGGCCCCGGCATCATGACCTGAGCCAAAGGCAGACACTCACTCAACTGCTAAGCTACCCAAGTGTCCCTAAATCTTGAGATATTTAAGCAGTTTTATTGAGGGATAGTTGACATATAATAAATTGCACCTGTTTAACATGTATAATTTGTTCATTTTTTACCTACTTGTGAAACATGTCCATCACTTCCAAAAGAATGCTCATGCCCCTTCTTTGTAACCTCTCTCTTCTTACCTCTTCCCAACCATATGAACACCAACTTATTTTCTTTTACTATGGATTAACTCATATCATCTAGAATTTTGCATAAGGAATCCAATAGTAGACAGGCACTCATTTTTTTCTCACTTCATTCGCTCAGCATAATTATTTTTTGTTTCATTAATGTTGTGTCTAGCTATTGTTCATTTCTTTTATAGCTCAGCAATGTCCCGTTTTTATGGCTAATGCCACATTTGTGTATCCATTCATGGGTTGGACATTTTGAGTTGTTGCCAGCTTTGGACTATTACTACTAGCCTTTGTCTGGGCACATGTTTAATTTATCTCAGGAAAATATCAAAGAAATGAAATTGCAGAATCAGATGGTAAGTCAATTTTTAACATTCTAAGAAATTACCAAACTATTTTTCTGAGTGATCCTACCATTTTGCATTCTCTCCAGTGTCGTACGAGAGATTCTCCACATCATTGCCAAACCTTGGGATGGCCAATGATATTAATTTTGGCCAGTCTAAGAGGTATGCAAGTGTGGTTTTTCTGTTTGTTTGTTTGTTTTTTTTGCTCTAGTTTTAATTTCCACTTCCCTAATGACTAGTGATGTTCAGCAGCTTTTCTTGTCTCATTTGTCATTTGTATCTCTTCTTTGGTGAAGTCTCTTTTTTTTATTTTAATTTTTAAAAGATTTTTGGTGAAGTCTCTTTTAAAGTATATGCCTATTTTGGGGGGTGGTTGGATGACTCCGTCAATTAAGCCACCAAATCCTGATTTTGGCTCAGGTCATGATCTCAAAGTTGTGAGATCAAACCCTGTGCTGGGCTTCTCACTCAGCACAGTCTGCTTGGGATTCTCTCTCTCTCTCTTTCTCCCTCCCACCACATCTCTCTCTCTCTCTCTCTCTCTCAACTAAATAAATCTTCAAAAAAATAAAATATTATGCCTATTTTTAAAAGGTGATTATTTCCTTATTGTCAAGTTTTGAAAAGCCTTTATATAATTTGGATATAAATCCTTTGTCAGTTTGTGATTTGCAAATATTTTCTCCCAGTCTGTGACTTGTCTTTTCATTCTTCTAACCGTATCTTTGAAAGAGCATGAGTTATTAATTTTGATGAAGTAAAAATTATCAAATTTTTCTTTTACGGGTTATAAATTTATGGGTTATAAATTTTTCCTTTATAGATTCTTTCATGGGTCATTCTTTTGACATTATATCAAATAAATCTTAGCTTAATCTAAAGTAAGAAATAGTATTTCCTTTTTTTCTAGAAATTTTATAGTTAAATTTAGTCCTATGATCCATTCTGAGTTTATTTTTGTGCATGGCACAAGATATCCATCAAGATATTTATTTGTACATTTACCATGTTTTGTAGCTTCCAGCATGTAAGTCAAACTTATTTTGTTAAATTTATTCTTAACTATTTTATTATTTTTGATGAAAATGTAGGGAATTGTTCTCTTTATTTTTAATTGTTCATTGACTGTAAGTGGGAATATAATTGATTTTTTTTTGTATATTGATCTTGTGTCTTACAGCTTTGCTGAACTTAGCTATTAGTTCTGATAGTCTTATGTGTGTCTGTATTTGAATTCCTTAGAATTTTCTACATGTAAGAATATGTCATTTAAGAATAGAGATATTTTATGTCTTCTTTTCTAATCCTTCCTTTGCTTTCCTACTTGCTGTGGCTAGAACCTCCAGATCAATTTTGACTGCAAAAGGAGAGCAGATATCTCTATCTTATTATTTCTTTCCTTGATCCTAGGGGGAAGGAATTCAGACAATCCACCTGTGATGTTATCTGTAGGTTTTTGTATATGCTTTCTATAAGTTTTAGTAGCTATTCTACTATTTCTAGTTTGCTGTTTGTTTTTATCATGAACATGTGTGGATTTTGTCAAATGCCTAATTGAGATGATCATGTGTTTTTTTTTTTTTTTAAAGACTTTTTTTTTTATTTTATGATAGTCACAGAGAGAGAGAGAGAGGCAGAGACACAGGCAGAGGGAGAAGCAGGCTCCATGCACCGGGAGCCTGATGTGGGATTCGATCCCAGGTTTCCAGGATCGCGCCCTGGGCCAAAGGCAGGCGCCAAACCGCTGCGCCACCCAGGGATCCCCCGATCATGTGGTTTTGACTTTATTTATTAATAGATTGTATTATTTGATTTATTTTTTTGTTAATTCTATTTTGCATTCCTTGGATAATCTCACTTGTTGTGGTCATTGCTGGGATTTGGCTTGCTGGGAGTTTGGTGAAGATTTTTGTGTCTATATTCATAAGGAACATTGGTCTTGTGATGTCTTTGCCTGGTTTTGGAATCAGGCGAAGACTAGTCTCACAGAATGAACTGAGAAGTATTCCTTCCTCTTGTATTTTCTGGAAGAGTTTGTGAAGGATTGGCATTAATTCTTTTTACAAATGTATGGCTGAAGGGGGTTTGGGTGGCTCAGTCAGTTAAGTGCCTGACTTGATTTCAGCTCAGGTCATGATCTCAGGGTTGTAAGATTGGGTCTCACTCAGCATGGAGTGTGCTTACAATTCTCTCTCTCCTTCTGTCCTCCCACTCACCGCCAACTTGCACACATACTCTCTCAATAAATAAATGAATAAATAAATAAATAAATAAATAAATAAATAAATAAATAAACACAAACGTATGGCCTGAGCTTTTCCTTCTGGAAACTTGAGAAATTACTAACTTAGACTTTAGCTTGCTTTGGTCCAATTAACTTTTTTTTTTTTTTTTTTTTGAATCAGTTTTGATAGTCTGTCTTTCTAAGAATTTGTCTGCTTCACCTCAATTATCCACTGTGTTAGCATACAGTTGTTCATAATATTTCTTTCTAATCTCTTTTATTCCTGTAAAATTGGTGGTTATCTCCCTTCTTTTATTCCTAATTTTAGTGATTTGAGTTTCCTCTTATTCTTGGCCAATCTAGCTAAAGGTCTGTCAATATTGTTTATCTTTCCAAAGAACCAACTTTTGATATCATTGATTTTTCTCCATGGCTTTGCTACTCGCTGCTTCATTTGTATCCACTCTATCATAATATTTCCTTTCCCATGTTTGCTTTGGTTTAGTTTGCTCTTCTTTTTCTAGATTCTTAAGGTGAAAAGTTAGGTTATTTATTTGCTGTATTACTTCTTTTTAAATATAAGTGTTTATAACTATAAATATCTTGTAAGCACTGCTTTCACAGTGTCCTATACATTTTTGTATGTTGTATTTACATTGTCATTTGTCTCAAATTATTTTCTAATTCCCCTAGAGGTTTTCTCTTTGATCCATTGGTTATTTAATGATGTGAGGATTAATTCCCACATATTTGAGAATTTCTGAAATTTCCTTCTGGTACCAATTTCTAATTTCATTCATTGTGGTTGGAGAACATAATTTATACAATTTCAATTCCTTTACATTTATGGAACCCTGTTTATGACATAACATATGGTCTACCAAGGAGAATGTACTTCTTTTCATGTATTCTCTATGTACCTCTGTCAAGTTTTAGATGGTGTCTTTATAGTTCTGTTGTCCAGGGACTTGTTGAGAGCCTGTGCTTATTTATCCTGCTCTAATTATTGCTTTTATAAATTATGTAGATCTAGATGTAATGGTTGACTTACAATAATGGAGGTCTCTAATAATTCATTCATAAGTACACATCGTAACACACCTTTAGTAAGTGCCTAGTATTCATCGGGTCCTGTGTTCAGGGTACACGGTTGACAAAAGGACTCTAATCTCAGAAATTTTTAAATCTGGTTGAGAAAGAAAACTTATAAGCAAAAAAATATAATGTGGAAGCTGAGTATAACAGAAGAGCAAAAAATGGAATTTTCTTATGTGATGTAGGGGCACCAGAGAAAGTCTCCAAGAAGATGGTGATATCTGAATTGGATTTTGAAAAAGAAGTGATTACTGAGAAGACGGGAAGTAGAAGGACATTACAGGTAGGGAGTTGCAAAGAACAAGTTAGATCCAAGTGTCACTGTCCCTATGTCACAGCTGTGATGGCTTTCTTAAATAAGATTAAAAATAGGTACTTACTAAAGTCTTTTGGATAGAGCTTCCTATTTGTATTAGTTTTCTAGGGCTGCTGTTACAAAGTAACACAAACTGGCCAGCCTAAACAATGCAAATTTATTGTCTCATCATTCTGGAGGCTAAAAGTCCAATATCAAAGTGTCACCCAGGGTTGGTTCCTTTTGAGGGTGGTAAAGGGTCTGTTCTAGGTCTCCTTCCTTGGCTTGTAGATGGCTATCTTCTCTCTGTTTATTTTCACATCATCTTCCCTATATATCTGTGTCCAAATTTCTCCTTTTTAGGATAGCAGTCTTATTGGATTAGGGCCCATCTTTGTGATCTCATTTTTATTTGATCACCTCTGTAAAGACCCTATCAGTACAGGGTCTGACACATTCTAGAGACCCATGTCTGTTGCATGAACAAATAAATGGATAACTAGTAGATATCACTAGCAGCCAAAGAGGACTCCCCTCTCACTTGGCCATCAAGTTCCTGGTTCTGAAACTGGCACCAAAGAGCAAGATCATCCTGGCTTATGAATTTATTTCCCACAGCTCTGCCTCAGCCAGGCATCCTGGGCTCCTTCCAGCAGTCTAGACTCTGCTTATGCAGCTGTATCCTGTGTTTACCATACATCCTGTTTCTTCTGTGCTCATCCAATTTCTGCTCACTCTTCAGGCTGTTATGTCTCTTCAAAATGTTCTCTGCCACTGGGGGTCTTTCTAGGGACTGACTCCCTTTTATGCCTAATTATTGTGTGTGGAGTTTTGTCTGACTCCTTAGGCATAAACTAATGGAAAACAAATGTCCTGTTGTCATTTTTCTTGTATTTGCAAATCACCATCACTCTTCCTACCACTTCTGTTTCCACCTAGTACTCTCAGTGACAAAACCATGTGGCAGTTACTTATTGAGTACTTTCAGGCCACTAGGCACCATGCCAAGTTACCTTTAACCTTGACAATAGCTCTTTATAGCTGACAAATAGCTATTAGTAAAATGGGAATATTTACATACACCTGGCAGGTATGATTGAGCTTAGGTCCATCTAACTCCCAAAATCCATGTGTTGAACCACCATACCTATAGTAGATGTTCAATTAGTGCTGCTGTTGTTGATCCAGGGAAAATGAAGTCTTATTAGCAACTGAAAACCAAATACCATGTTTTCTGTGGCTCCCTTGGAGGAAACATGGTCAACAATGAAAGAGAATGAATTCCATCAACAATCCAGATGGTTTAACTTTAGAATAGATCAGCTGAGATATTGAGAAATCATTGAATGACAGATGGCATTTTCATCTTGAAAAGTGGTAAAATAACTGTAAATATTTTAGTGTGTGTTATAGGGAACCTTGGGGGCAAGTCCCATCATGGGATAAGTGCAGAATGGCCCCGCATTGAGACAGAGCTTTAACTTCACACTTGTGAAGGCCATTTCTAAGTAAAAAGTGGTATCTACAGCCACAGATATATTGATAAGGTTGAGAGACAAAAGCATTCATTGTTTTACTTAATTTTAAAGTGTTTACAATTAAGATTTGTCATGATTTTTATAAACCTAGTTTGGCATTTATCAAATTTATTTATTTATTTTTAAAGATTTTATTTATTTATGCATGAGAGACACACAGAGAGAGGCAGAGACATAGGCAGAAGGAGAAGCAGGATTTTTGAGGGAAGCCTGATGTGGGACTTGACCTCAGGTCCCCAGGACCATGCCCTGAGCCAAAGGCAGACACTCAACTGCGGAGCCACCCATTTCTCAAATTTAAAAAATTATCTGGAAACAAAAAAGAAAAAAAAAAAACCTCTCTTGACTTCAGAGAAATTGTGACAAAAGGATCTAAAAAATGGTCCTGTTCTTGGCCCTTCCCCCACCAGATAGATCAGAAGACTTACTTGTCTTACATGTTGGGTCTTGGGTTTGATTATATCCATTGATATGTAAGTAGATCTTTCTAATGCTCTGAGGAGAGGAAAAGCTACAATTTGTCTGACAGGAAGAGAATTGAACAGCACAGAGCCATGCGTCATTCTTGGGTAAGGAAACTGAGGTCCCTACAGCATTTGGGCCTTGGCTACCGCCACATGCCCTTTGGTTAGTAGGTGAGTGGGTTAGAGTTTGTCCTTGGCCACTCCTCCACCTCTGTTCTGCTTCCCTAAAAGTTCAGATTCTGTACCCAGTTCTGCCATGCTCTGTGGCATCTTATGAACCGCCTTGTGGGATGGGGTGGGGAAGGATGTAGCAAATTCTTAGTCTGGGTGATCTGGAGAGTTGTTTAAGACAGAGCACTTCTGAGGGTCAGTCTCCCTGAGCAATGACTACTGAAAGGTGGGCAGATGGAAACTTTCCGGGTGGTCCATGGGAATGTGGACCACAGTGCTCAGGTGGCAGTGGTTTGTTCTTGTGGATGACAATGACATTGGCAAGATTGGTGGACAGCCCTGAAAGGGTCACACTTGGCTTTAAATCAGGGCTTCATTTCTCACCAGCTGGATAAGCTTCTCTGAACCTCTCTTTCTGCATCTATGAATTAAGAATCATGACTAATTCGGTGGGAGGTTGTGGGGATAACTTGAGATAAAGCATGCAGTGTGTGAGGCCAAAGACCACTTGGTTCCTTTCCTTTCCAATTCCTGGGTGTAGATTAATGTGGGAACTTTCCCTGAAGTAAAATGAAATTTATTCTGCAAACAAATGTTATGTTAATCACAAAGAACTCGAGGTGAACAATCTGGGATTGACACAACCATTTTTCCCTTTGTATGCTATGCGAAGTGGTAAGGCAGCTTTCGCTTTATCTTCCATTTACCTTTAAATATGCTCTAAATAGAAATGGTCCCTCTGTGATTTTTTTCATCACTGCTAGATTCTCTAGTCACTGGAGCCACAAAACTCTAACTCAGTTTAATTATTTCAATGTTTAGTCTTATTCATAAGAAGAAAATATTTGTTCTTTGAGTTGCTCTCTCTCTCTCTTCCTCTGTCTCACTTCACATTGGCTGTTGGTCACAGTAGCAGGAGGCCTGGCTGACTTCTGCTCTGACGCTTCCACGCGTCCTCCCCCATCATGCACAGAATGGTTTATGAAGCCTTGGCAAGGAAAAAATTTAAGGAGAAACAGCAGAGGAGGGGACTTCTTACTTGACTGGAGTTCTCCTGGAAAACGGCATTCTCCATCTTGGCTTCTATTTAAAATTAACTTATTCTATTGGGGAGATTGTTCTCCCTACCACTCCCCTCTCCCTTCTCCTTCTCTCTCTCTCTCTCTCTCTCTCTCTCTCTCTCTCTCATCTCCATGCTCGTGCTCTCACACACAGGGATCTCTAAGCATAGGCCACCCTATACTTCTGTTGAACGGGCGAATGCCTCCCTGTACCAGCTGGTTGCTGGTGACCCTTTCATAGCCTCCAACCACCTTCTGCTGAAGTTTCCTTTCCATAGACCATCATATGGGATGTATTGAGCTCTTTCTCCTGCATGGCTCCTATCTGAACCACAGGGAATCCTCAAGCATCCATTCTCCAGACAAACTCAGGGAGTACAAACCTATATCAATGTAGCATCACCCACTCCGTTCCACCATCACAGCCTATGAACTGTGGCCCTATGACAACAAGGCATACACATTTAAGCTATCTGAATTGGGCTGTTGAAACCACTTTCTGCAGGAAGTGTTGACAAAGGATTGCCAAATTTGGGAGGGGGAAGAAAAAAAATAAAGATGCCCATTAACATTGAATTTCAGATAAACATGGACAATTTTTCAGTATAAGTATGGGACTGAATTTTCCTTGTTTATCTGAAAGTCAAGGTTAACTGGACATCCTGTTTTGTTTCCACCAACCCCATAGTGGTCAGATTCAGAAACATCCCAGGTCCTTTTATATACTACTGTAGGTGAGATGTTGAGTAATCTTGTGACCAGTTTTTAGTGATTTTTGGAAAATGTGCTCAAGTTTGAGATATCATTTTGGAAGGTGGTACCTATTATGCTTTAGCTGAAATTTCATTTGAAAAAAAGGCCTCAGGAAATCTATACATTTAAGACATGTTTGGTTATGTTTGACTTAGTTCTTACATCAAAGGCTTCTTTACCTTCATGATTTGGAGAGAGATTTCACATGGATTGCTTAGGCTAATATAGTGACTCATTTCGAGGTGTTGGGATTCCTAATGTCTTAGAAAGCACTGCATTAGGTTCAACTTTTGGAGCATTGCTGGCTTCTGCTCAGTGCTAGAGAACAGCAGGTCTAATTCACAATGAACTGAGGCCAGAGTCTCTACATAGGTTTGCCTTCTTGGGCCAGATCTTGTGTTTTTTTTTTTTTTTTTTTTCTTTTAAGTGGATGATATATGATACAAATATTGTTCTTAATCAAAAGTATATTAGCAATCCACCATAAATGCAGAGTTACAGGGAAACATGATAGCATATTTGGAGGGGATTAGTTTCATGAGAAACATATTCATTCCTCTGTCTGCCTTTTATCAACATATATTTATCAAAATGTGGAAGCTTGTCCATGGGCCACATTTTAATGACTCGTAGGTTGCTTGAAGACAGCTGTAGTCTAGGAAGGAAGAGAGATTGAAAAGCATAGGGTGCTCTTAAAATTTGGCCATAATTTTAACTAGAGGATTCTGTTGGCTTTCTTCCAAAAATCCGAAGTTTCCACCCAGCTTTTTGTAATCACTGACATTTCTCCATGTAGCACTTACAGTGGCTCTAATTGACTTCTTAGCCATATATATATATATATATATATATATATATATATATACACATATATATATACATATATACATAATGTTTTTCAGATTAAAAATTATATACATTTACAAAAAAGGGGGAGCAGCCCATTGAATCCTACCATAGTCATAAAAATATATAAATACAAAAATATCATACGTATTATTTTTGATTGTAACAAATCATGTGGAATATACTACTTTGAAACATCTTTCTCTTTCTCTTTAACAATACCATAGAATTGTCTTATTTTTAAAATATTATATAATGTTATTTTTGCCTGTGGAGTACATCATAAGGGTGTCCTAAAATACCCCCATGTTGGATATGTATGTGGTCTTTTCCACTTTTTAAAATTATTGTAACTAATTCACAGTGAAGATATTTGAATACAGTCTTGTGTAGGTTTGATTATTTTTTAGTATATGTTTACAGTAATGAAATTATATGATTCCAGGTGAACCACACTCTGGGGGCCTTTGAGCCAAAGTGCTTTTAGGAAATTCTGGGACATGACCTTTCCATTAGCATCCTATGAGACTGAGGTTTTTTACAGATTTTATTTATTTATTAATGAGAGACACACAGAGAGAGGCAGAGACATAGACAGAGAGAGAAGCAGGCTCCCTATGGGGAACCTGATGCAGAACTCGATCCCAGGACTCTGGGATCATGACCTGAGCCAAAGGCAGATGCTCAACCACTAAGCCACTTGTGTGCCCCTGAGACTGAATATTTTTCTAGAAAATTTCCTGAACCTTCATTAACATTGAGTTTACTTGTGTTGAGAAGAAAAACAGCAACTTTCTATAGTGTGTGAAATTTTTCAAACATTCAACAGATTAGCAAAATGGATTTTTAGATCTTTGGGTTTCAGTTTTTGTTACTGAAAATCAGGGGCTTGAACAAGATGATCTA
>NW_023330199.1:0-22770 GCF_011100685.1 Canis lupus familiaris
GAAGGTTGATATCACACCTTGTACATTTTCGGACCACGACGCTATGAAACTCGAAGTCGACAGTAAGAAAAAAAATTGGACAGACCATAATACGTGGAGATTATGAACATCCTACTAGAGAATGAATGGAGCAACCAGGAAATTAAAGAGGAAATTTAAAACAAATGAAAATGAAAAATGTTTCTCCAAACCTCTGGGATTGTAGCAAAGGCAGTCCTAAGAGGGAAGTACATAGCAATACAGGCCCTCACGAAACAAGAAGTCTCCAATACACAACCTAACCCTACACCTAAAGGAGCTGGTAAAGGAATAGGAAACAAAGCCTAAATCCTACAGAAGAAGGGAAAAAATAAAGATGAGAGCAGAAATAAACAATGCAGAATAAAACAAAACAGTAGAATGGAATAACGAAACTAAGAGCTGGTTCTTCAAAATAATTAATAAATGAATCAAGCCCTAGCCAGCCTTATCAATGAGAAAAGAGAAAACCTAAATAAATAAAATCACAAATGAGAGAAGAGAGATCACAATCAACACCAGAAAAATAAGACGATTATAAGGGAATACTATGAAAGATTATACACTAACAAACTGGGAGACCTGGAAGAAATGGACAAATCCCTAGAAATGTGCAAACGAGCAAAACTGAAATAGGAAGAAATAGAAAATATGAACAGACCCATAACTAGCAAAGAAATTGAATCAGTAAGGCACCTGGGTGCTCAGTGTTTGAGCATCTGCTTTGGCTCAGGTCATGTTCCCGGGGTCCTGGGGGATCACGTCCTACATTAGGCTCCCTGCATTTAGTCTCATTTTCCCTCTGCCTATATCTCTGCCTCTCTGTGTCTCTCATGAATACATAAATAAAGGTGCAGCCACTGTGGAAAACAGGCTGGAGGGTCCTCTAGAAGTTAAAAATAGGGGATCCCTGGGTGGCGCAGCAGTTTGGCGCCTGCCTTTGGCCCAGGGCGTGATTCCTGAGACCCGGGATCGAATCCCACATCGGGCTCCCAGCGCATGTAGCCTGCTTCTTTCTCTCCCTGTGTCTCTGCCTCTGTCTCTGTGACTATCATAAAAATTTTTTTTAAAAAGACGTTAAAAATAGAGCTACCCTACGATTCCAAAAATGCACAGCTAGGTATTTACCCCGAGGATACAAAAGTAGTGTAGTAGATTTTAAGAGTAACATGCAGCCCAGTGTTGGTAGCAGCGTTATCAACAACAGCGAAACTGTGTATACAGCCGAGATGTCCATCGACAGATGAATGGGCAGAGACGATATGTTAAATATACACACTGCAACATCACTGGGTCATCAGAAGGGATGAAATGAAGCCATTTACAATGACGTGGGAGAAGTGGAAGGGACATGCTAAATGAACTCAGTCAGAGAATACAGATACCAAATACCATACAATTGCATTCACATGTGAATTTTAAGAAACCAAACAAACTGGCAAAGGGGAAGGGGGGGGATGAGAGATGCAAACCAAGAAACACACTCTTAACCACAGAGAATAAACTAATAAATAATAAATACTAATAAATACCAGAGGAAGGTGGGGGGGATGGGGAATCAGGGAATGTGGGTAGTGGAGGTCACCACTGACCAGTACCAGGCGTTGTATTCAAGGGTTGAATCACTATGTGGTAAAACTGAAACTATATCATACTGTGTTTATAAAGAGGAATTCAAGTAAAACTTTAAAATAATAATTGGTAGTATAGAGGATACATGTGCACACAAGAGATAAAATCAGAAAGGCAACTGAAAATCCAAACAAAGAGTCTTTAGAGCCACAAATCCCCTCCTTAGCTCAGCTCACGAGAATCCTGCCATGTCTATTCTCACCCCAGAGAAGACTGGATTTTGATTCTCTGGGGAGGCCACTGACTTGGTGGAGTCAGGCTATCTTTGAAACCAAAACCTAAATAGAGTGCATAAAACTAAACTGCCCAAGATGCTAGGAGTCCCAGTGCAGGCACATGCCAAGACACAAACTCTAACCATACACAGACATAACCCTTACCCTACACTTAAGCCTAATGTTAACCTAACCCTTAAACAAGAACTATCACTAATCAAAAACCAAACACAAACCCCAAGACCAAAACACATTCACTGAACCTACCTGCCAAGCCACACCCTAACTCCTAAACCTATTCTGAGGTTTCCTTAACCCTGACCCTTACCTTAAATCTAATCGTAACCCTAACCTCTAACCCTAACCTTAACTTAATGTACTCAAATCCTATTCCTAACCTTAATTTGTACCCTAACCCTAACCCTCTAATACTAACCCTATCTCATACCCCAAACTGTACACTACCCATACCCTAAAACTAATCCCTAACCCACTGCCTAACCCTATCTCTTACCCTTTTCCAAAACCGTACCCTGACCCTACCCTGACCCTGACCTGACCCCATCCCTAACCCCTAACCAAACACTAACCCTAACACTAGCACTAAACCCTATCCTAAGCCTAACCCTCGCCCTAACCCTAAACCTAGGCCTAACTTTAACTCTAACCCTTAACGCTAACCCCTAACCCTAACTCACACCCTAACCCCTAACCCTAACTGCAAACCTAATCACAACCCTAACACTAACCATAACCCTAACCCCAACTCCTAACATCCTGCCCTAATCCCTAAGCCTAAACCCTAACCCTAACTCTAAATCCTGTCCCTAACACTAACCCTAACCCCTTTCCCTAATCCCTAACCCCCAGCCTAACTCCTAACCATTGACCCTTACCCTTATCCCTCACGCTATCCTCTAATCTGTAACCATAAGCATAATCACTAAACCCTAACATCTAACCTAACTTAACCACCAACTGCCTCCCCTCCCCTGACCCTACCATTCATTCTACCCATTCACTTACCCTGTGGTTCTGAGTAGTCCCTTCTGATGTGGACGTGGCCCCCAACGGCACCTCCAGAGTCCTCCAGGGGGTCCTGAGGAAGCCAGGATCCTGTGAGTGTGGATGTGGCCCCACGTGTTCTTGGGTCATAGTCAGCAGGTCCTGAGGACACGGGTCTCCTGTCACTGTGGACTATGCCTCACATCCTCTGGAAGCCTCACAGCAGGTCCTCAGGAGGCCGAGGGCTCCTGTCAGCCTGGACATGGCCCCATGGCCCCCAGAAAACTCACTGCGGGTCCTGAGGGGGCTGTGGGCTCCTGTCAGCATAGACACAGCCCCATATATCCCGAAGCCAAAGGACAGGTCCTGAAGAGGCCGGAGACTCCTGTCAGTTTGGATTCAGCAGCCACATTTTTCTTACGCCTCACCACAGGCCCTGACAAGGCTGGGGTCTTCTGTCTGCATGGAAGCATCCCCATATTTCCCGAAGTCTACACCGGGGGTCCTGAGGACGTCAGCGTCCTATTGTGTGGGCGTGGCCCCACGTCCTCCCATAGCATCACTGCGGATTCTGGAGGCCAGGACTCCTGACACCGTGGATGCGGCCCCCACCTTCCAGAAGACTCAACTTATGTCCTGAGTGGCCCGGGAGCTCCTGCCAGAGTGGACGCGGCACCACAGCTTCCTGAAGCCTCCCTGCAGCTCCTGAAGCGGCCCAGGTGTTCCTGTCAGGGTGGATGCGGGCCCACATCTATCCTGGGAATCTGAGCAATCAGATGGGCAGAGAAAAAACACTTTGACTCGCTCTTCGTCTTATAAAGAGAAAGGACAGCTTTTCTATGTACAAAGTCAGTTGTCAAGATAGCCTTAGGGAATAAGAGTTGCAGCATCAAATCCCGCTGCACAGCTGGGACGCCGGAGACCCAGGTCTTCCTGATCCCAAATCCCTGGGCCTGTCCCCCAACACACGCTGCCAGGCTGAGGTCATTAGCAATTGCTCTCTTAGGAGCTCTGGGGTAGGGGGAAGGAGCTAGATAGGATGGGAAGGGACTCAAGGAGGCCGAGAAAATGAAAGCCTTTCCACTTTAAGTTCAGCGTTTGGACACATCCAGCCATCCCAGGCCCCTGTGAAGAAGAGCTGAAATTTACATTACTTCAGTTACAGGAAAAAAACAAAAGTTTACAGCTTAATACCCTGGAAAGCCCCACAATAGAATAAAAACTGAGCCCAGGCCAAGTGCAGGAAGCCCCTATTAGAATGAGAATAGATCTCAATGCCTTTGAAGGCCCCATATCAAAATGTAAACAGAACTTGAGGGGGATCCCTGGGTGGCGCAGCGGTTTGGCGCCTGCCTTTGGCCCAGGGCGCGATCCTGGAGACCCAGGATCGAATCCCACGTCGGGATCCCGGTGCATGGAGCCTGCTTCTCCCTCTGCTTGTGTCTCTGCCTCTCTCTCTCTCTCTCTGTGACTATCATAAAAAAAATAAAATCTTAAAAAAAAAAGAAGTTTAAAAAAAAAAAAGAACTTGAGGAATTGCTCCAGCCCTTCGGGAGTACCCCGAGACCAACCCTTAAAACTAAGCTAAAACCCACCTCAGGGTCCAAGTCCCTGCTCTGCTCTGTCGGGTATACTTGGACACAAGCTCAAGCTTGTAAATAAACTCTCATGTGTTTGCCTTGGAGTCAGCTTCTCGGTGGTTTCTCGGATTAGCAATCTTGGGCACAACAGTCTGAGATAAAAAAACAAAACCAAAAGAAGCTCGGACACAGGTAGAGTGAAGGCAGGGTTCTGAGAGAAGCCAGCGGAGACCTGGGGGCTTGGCAGCTCTTCTGTGGAGGCCCCAGCAGGCGGGGGTGGGGGATGCTCTGCCCCAGAGACAGAGGACGCAGAGACCCCACCCGCATCCTGCCTATCAGGGCCAGGTCTCAGGAACAGCACAGCGCCGCCTGCTGAGCCCAGAGGCGCTGACGCCCACCCCGCCTCTGACCCCCGCAGGTGCATCTCCCAGGCAGATGTGCACCTGACAATCAGCGCCATGGCCCATCCCCAGACCCCACACAGAGCATTCGCTGCCACCAAGTTGTTGGACCACAGTGGCTGCAGAGCTTAAGCTCTGCCTGGAAAGTAGGGTCTAGATTCCTTTGTACTTTGTGCTCTTTTTTCATTTATTTTCTTTGATTCTTTTTTATTAATTGCCTTATTTTAATTTCTAAGTATGTACCTTATATATTTCTTATTTTTACTATCATAGTACTTTAATTGTGTTTCTTTTTTATTTTTTTTTCAATTTATTTATGATAGTCACAAACAGAGAGAGAGAGAGAGAGAGAGGCAGGCAGAGACACAGGCAGAGGGAGAAGCAGGCTCCATGCACTGGGAGCCCGAAGTGGGATTCGATCCAGAGTCTACAGGATCGTGCCCTGGGCCAAAGGCAGGCACTAAACCGCTGCATCACCCAGGGATCACTTTAATTGTTTCTATTTTGGGATTTAGAATCTTTTAGCAAGCAGGCAAAAATAATCTGGGTTTTTTTTTTTTGTTTTTTTTTGGGGGGGGAGGGCAGTTGTTATTGTTTTTCTTGTTTTTTCTTTTTATTCCTTCTTTCTTTTCTGGAAAATATAATGAGATGGAGAAACTCACCTCCATAAAATAACATGAGGTCTACTCACAGCCAGGAAGTTCATCAATACACATATATGATGTCTAACTACAATTTAAAACAATGATTATAAAGACAGCAGCTGGGCTAGAAAAAGAGCACAGAAGAAAACTAGAGAAACCTTTATTTTTTTTTAATTTTATTTATTTATGATAGTCACAGAGAGAGAGAGAGAGAGAGAGGCAGAGACACAGGCAGAGGGAGAAGCAGGCTCCATGCAACGGGAGCCCGATGTGGGATTCGATCCCGGGTCTCCAGGATCGCGCCCTGGGCCAAAGGCAGGCGCCAAACCGCTGCGCCACCCAGGGATCCCCGAGAAACCTTTATTGTAGAAATAAAAGAACTAAAATCTAGTCAGGCCAATGTTAAAAATGGTATAACTGAGATGCAGTCCCAAGTGGAAGCCTTAAAAACAAGAATGGTTATGCGCATCCTCTCCAACATTTGTTGTTTCCTGCCTTGTTAATTTTCCCCATTCTCACTGGTGTGAGGTGGTATCTCATTGTGGTTTTGATTTGTATTTCCCTGATGGCAAGTGATGCAGAACATTTTCTCATATGCATGTTGGCCATGTCTATGTCTTCCTCTGTGAGATTTCTGTTCATGTCTTTTGCCCATTTCATGATTGGATTGTTTGTTTCTTTGGTGTTGAGTTTAATAAGTTCTTTATAGATCTTGGAAACTAGCCCTTTATCTGATATGTCATTTGCAAATATCTTCTCCCATTCTGTAGGTTGTCTTTGAGTTTTGTTGACTGTATCCTTTGCTGTGCAAAAGCTTCTTATCTTGATGAAGTCCCAATAGTTCATTTTTGCTTTTGTTTCTTTTGCCTTTGTGGATGTATCTTGCAAGAAGTTACTATGGCCGAGTTCAAAAAGGGTGTTGCCTGTGTTCTTCTCTAGGATTTTGATGGAATCTTGTCTCACATTTAGATCTTTCATCCATTTTGAGTTTATCTTGGTGTATGGTGAAAGAGAGTGGTCTAGTTTCATTCTTCTGCATGTGGATGTCCAATTTTCCCAGCACCATATGGACCACAGAGACAGATGTAGGGAAGTCAGCCACCTATTAAAACAATAACATTCATACCATAGGAGACTCAGAAGATGAAGAGAGAGAAAAGGTGGTCCTTGCTCAGACATTAGAAACAACAAATACCCACCATTTGCTTCAACGTGGATGGAACTGGAAGGTATTATGCTGAGTGAAGTAAGTCAATTGGAGGACAAACATTGTATGTTCTCATTCATTTGGGGAATATAGATAATAGTGAAGGGAATATAAGGGAAGGGAGAAGAAATGTGTGGGAAATATCAGAAAGGGAGACAGAACATAAAGACTCCTAACTCTGGGAAACGAACTAGGGGTGATGGAAGGGGAGGAGTGCGTGGGTGGGGGTGAATGGGTGACGTGTACTGACGGGCTGAGCACTGGGTGTTATTCTGTATGTGGGCAAATTGAATACCAATAAAAAGTAAATTTATTATTAAAAAAAAGAAAAAAAAAGAAAAAGAAAGAAAAAGTGGCATCTGGGTGGCTCAGTCACATTAAGCTTCTGCCTTAGGCTCAGATCATGATCCAGGTCCCAAGGCAGGCTCCCTGTTCAGCAGGGAACCTGCTTCTCCATCTCCATCTGCCCCTCTCGCTCATGGTTTTTCTCTCCTCTCTCTTTCAAATAAATAAATAACATCTTTAAAAAGAAACAAACAAACCCAGAAGGAAGAGAAATCTCCCATGTAGAAGAATTTCAAAGAAGTTGTACAGACATTCTACCCTCAAGTTGATTAGCATAACCTCTCATTCATATGTATGGAATACACATAGTAACTTCCTTCTACAAAATATAATATGAAAATGTGTATATAAAAATGATAATATAATAATAATAATAATAATCACTTTACTACGGAGAAAGCTGACAAACACTACCTCAGCAAGATGATCAGATTGATACCAAGACTGATAAATCATGTTGATAATATCTATCCTTTATATGTTATAATTAAAATGGCAGTATATCTCTGTATATAATCCACAAAATTTTAATCATGAGAAAACAGACATTTCCCAACTGAGGTAAATTTTACAAATACTCTACTTCTCAGTGTTCCAGTTCAATGACAACAAGGAAAGGCTGAAAGACTGTCACAATCCAGAGGAGCCTAAGAAAACATGAGGTCAAATGGAATAGGATATGAGGGATGGTAACTTAGCAAAAACTAAGGAAATCTGAATAAAGTATGGTCTTTGGTTAATGAGAATATTTTAATATTGATTCAAGGCTAATATTTGTACCTTCCTAATATACCACCAACATCATATCCCTACCCCACAACATCCACCCCCACACCATCGGCCCCCAGCAAGGACCCAGTGCAGCTGCCCCCTGTGGGACATGCTCAGCCTCCCCGGGGTTCTCTGGATACCCTGCTCCCATCAGAAGCCCGATTGTCCCATAGAGAACCCAGAGGTTGCAGGGAGGAGGGAAGGCAGTGATCCCCGAAAGGCTGGGTGTAGGTGAGTGGTGCAGAGGACACATATTGGGCCCTGCCTCCGCCCACTGTCCGTCCTGGAGGGCGGTACACCCTTCACAGGACACCAGCCCCTAACCCAGAGGGACCTGGGCTGACCTGGCTCTGTGCTCTGTGGGGACTAGGTTGAATTGAGCCCCTCCCAGGCCCAACACAAAGACTAATGGGATCCAGGCCCCCATGGTCCTGGCCAGCCCTGGATTCTGGCCCCAGGCTGAGCGAGCCCTCTCACAGGTGGATGTGGCCTCCTGGGCCCTGGGCGTGCCCCACAGATCCAGGTCGCTAACCTAGGGCAGACTGGGGGATCCCGGGACACCCCAGGGTAGGGAGAGGATGGATAGGCCGGTTGGCCCCACCCAACCCCACACCAGGAGGCAGGCTCTTCCAGGTATTGGGGCCCCAGAGGGCCCAAGGCAGGTGTCCAGCTGCCCTGCGGGGCCCCAGTACAGGAGCCCATGAGCTGCAGGTCCAGGTCATCTCTGCTGTCCTCAGAACAGTCACTCAGGCTGAAATCTCAGGACACACGCCCCCACCCGGAGTCCACACATGTTCCCACAATGTGGACTCTAGCACCCGCCTCTCCACACCGTGTGATTATTGCCCTCCCCTAAAGGACAGAAAGGTCTCCCTCCCCAGGGGAAGGCGCGCATTAGGCTCTGAGCCCCTTTGCTGTAAAAAGTCAATAAAGTGTTGTGCAAAAATGCACAGCCAGCCCGTTTCTGTGTCTCCCAGAACTCTGTGCATGGGGCGTGAAGAGACACCCAGAGAGGAGGAGGGGGCACCATCCAGGCCCCAAACAGCCCCTGCAGGGGCGCCACCAGGTACACAGAGCTGACGTCCCCACGTGCCTTCCAGGGGCAGCCAGACGCCAGGGTCAGGACCCCACAGACTTTACTTGGACTCAGGCTGTGTCCCCCGGGCCAGGTGGGGCTGGGACAGAGTGACAGCCAGGGAGCTTCAGGTCACCAGGGTCTGTGCACAGCGACCTGGGAGGTCTGTGCTCCCTCTGTCCTGAGGGCCAAGGATGGCCGAGTTCCGGGGCACTTCCTCCCGTCCCCGCATCCCCGTGCCTGTGTGCCTGGGGCACAAAGGGCCTGTGGGGCGGTCAGCGTGGCCCTGGAAGGGATGTCAGGACACCAGGCCCTGGTGTTGTGCCCAAGATTGTAAATCAGGGAAACCACCAAGGAGCCCACACCGATGGAAACTCCCGAGGGTTTCTTTACAAGCTGGAGCTTGGGTGTAATTTCACCAAACACAGCGGAGCAGGGACGTGGATCCTGAGACTAAGAGGCATAGCAGCTTTATAGGGGCCAGTGGCCCATGGGATATGCAGAAAGTTGCACAGTCATGATGGTCCACACGCAGGTGGCCAATTGAATTACACCTGACCAAATAGTATCCACTTGAGCTGGCCTATTACTTTGGTCAGAATCGTCGCACAGTTTTGGGGGGCACAAAGCAGGGTTACATTGTTATGAGCCGATTTCCGATTAGGGTGTGCCTAGCGGCCTGACTAGGGTGGGGCAGCGCCTTAAGCAATAAGCAGCTCATGTGGGGGTCATAGGGGAGGAGGTGGGTGTAGCACAAAATGGAATCAGTCCTGCTCTGCTTGTCCAGGGGTAGGGGATTTTTGTTAACTTTCCTGGGTCCCACACTTGCAGCTCACGAACCTGGGCCACCCTCACCAGGTGGACTCAGCCTGCACACCTTGTGGTGCTGGATCTCTCACACCAGCGTGTGGAGGGCACCCTCCTCGCCCTAGTGAGTAGGGGCTGGGTGAGCATGGGGCTCGCCAGAAGGCCAGGCAGCACAGGGGACCGAGAACCCAGCCCAGACCCCAACTCGACTCCCATACACAGGCAGCAACAGGGCTCCCCGCCATGGGCAGCCAGCTCCTCAGGATCTCCCCCCAGGGCGGCGCTGAGGTCTGGCTCCCTGCTGGAGAGGCATCTGGGAGAAGAGAAACAGCAGGCGCTCAGCGGGACCCCCTGAGGACATGGGAATTTGGCTGAGTCGGACCTTCCAGCTCAGCTGACCCTCCAGTGGAAAGTCACTGCAGGAGCAAGCCCCGAGTCGGCAAGGAGAGCCCAGCTATCTGCCCAGCGCCAGCACCAGAAATGATGTTGTGCCAACCATTTCGGCATTTGGGTGACCCAGCCAGAGGATCAGATAGCTGCACGTGATATCTGAATGTGATAGACACACACACAACCCAAAACCAACAAAAGTCGGAATCCCCCCAATGTTGTCAAACAGCAGCCGGATAGTTACATACACGATGCTGTGGTCCCCAATAGGATACATGGTAGACGCTATAAACCATGACTACAGAGGTACTGGAGGCACGGAGATGTGCCTGCTGGGTTTCAAAAAGGAGCACAGAGAGGCAGGAAGCATCCTACGGAGGGGGTGTCCCTTCTAGGAAAGGACACCAGGTCCCTGTGTAGGCTACAGATGGTGAAATCTGTCCTCCTCTCTTTCAGCTTCTGGTTTTCCTCCTCTTTTGTTCTTCCTAATTCTAGTTTAGCCTCCACCCTGCATCCAAGACAATGACCAAAGAGGCTTCGTTATGACATCGCATCCTAAAAGGAGGCCGAGCTCTGGCTACCGGGTTCAGAAATGGTCATTGCCTAGGTGTATGCTGATCCCCCGAACTTGTGGCTTCACGGCTCTTCTCTCCCTGCAGAACGAGGGGAACCACAGGTCTTACAATGAAAGACGCCCACTTCCACTGGGGCAGTACTATCCCTTGTGGAGGACGTCATCTGGGCCAAGTAGGACAAGTGGGGCGATCAAGAATAGTTCGCAGGTGAGACATAAGCAAACACTTACCTTTGATGTCATGCTTTATTTGTTCATCCATTTATTATTTGTTAAATATTTTCGTTTCATGTCCTCTCTATACCCAACATGGAGTTCAAACTCACAACCCTGAGATCAAGATCCCCCAACCAGGCCAGCCAGGCACCCCAGTGCCATGTTTCATAACTCTTTGCTTCCTTGCCTATCTCTGCATCCAACTGGAACATTAAGTCCTGGACGGGAAGCTTTAGTTACCTCCGAATCCTAGAACATTCTCACTGTATCCCAATCCTAGATTGACATTTACCATTGAATAGCACTTTAAATAAATAGAATAGTCAGTAAAATAACTACTACAGTAAAGGAAATTATCAACTATTCACGTGTGTGGGCCCTGCTCCCTGGGCTCCCAGGGAAGCTATGGTTTCTTTCACATTGATCAGGTCCAAATGACTCCACCACACCTCAAAGCGTGGGCTCAGTTTCTGCCCTGACACATGCAAGACCCCTGCATCAATTAACATGTATCAATCAATCAAAGAGAGCCTGACTGGCTTGGTGTTGTTCGTAAGAACATGGGACTCTTGTTCTTGGGGTAGCAAGTTCTAGCCCCATGTTGGCTGTAGAGATTACAGAAAAATAAAATCTTAAAAACAATCAATCAGTTGATCTTGGGGAGACACAGCCCCGGATCCCACAAGGGCAGAGAGCCAACTGAAGGGTCTACGCACAATATTATAAGCAGCAGTGCACAAAATCTGAACTTTCAGAAGTCTCCTAGAGTGGGGGACACACCAGCCTTAAGGTGTTCAGGTGGAGAAGTAGGGGGCAGTCCCTGGAGAAACAGGGCGGGCTCAGGATCCCAAGGGTCCCAAGGACAGTGGCGCCAACTGTTCCCAGGCACAGGAGCAGGAACCCGGCTGAGAGCAGCGGGACTCGGGCCAGCTGTCTGCCCTGTGTGGCCATAAGCTGCAAACCCCTGTGCAGTCACAGGGCCCCGTTCCTGGGACAGACCAGCAAAGGCCAGGAGTGCGAGGACACCCTCCCAGGCAGGAAGAGCACAGGGCTCCACCAGGGCAGCCCCTAAAATTTGGAGTTTTAAAATTCAGTCACTTGTCTGTGGGGAGGCTGAGAAAATTGAGGCCGTTCCACTTTAAGTTCACTGTTAGCACAAGAACTGCCATCCGAGGACCCTGTGAATAAGAGCTAAAATTTACATTTCTTCAGTTACAGGAAAAAAAGAAAAAAACACGTTACAGCCTAAGGTCCCAGAAAGCCCCATATTAGAATGAGAACAAAGCTCAATGCCCTTGAAGGCCTCATATCAAAATGTAAACAGAACTTGAGGAATTGCTCCAGCCCTTCTGGAGGTCCCTGAGACCAGCCCTTAAAACTAAGCTAAAACCCACCTCGGGGTCCAAGTCCTTGCTCCACTATGTGGGGTATACTTGGACCCAAGCTCGAGTTTGTAAATCAACCCTCCTGTGTTTGCATCGGTGTCGGCTCCTTAGTTGTTTCTCCGATTCAGAATCTTGGGCACAAGACCCCCATGTCCCCTCCCCACCTGGGCTGATCCCCTGTCCCCTCCAACCCAGGCTGACCCTCAGTCACCTCCCGCCGACAGCAGCTTGGCACAAGCCCTCACAGAGGTCCCACGGCCACGGTCGGCACTCTGGCTGTCCCCGGCCTCCCAGGAGAAGAAAGGAGTTTTCGGTAGGACACATTCCCATGGTGGCCCCAGGGCTCCCTGCCCAGGATGGCAGCTGGGGACAGGCCGTGGTCTGTGTCCCTGATGCCAGCTCCTCCTCCCTGGTTTTCCTGCAGGAAATGAAGGAGGAGGCCTCGTCTCCTCCAGGGACATCATGCAGATAGACCTGGACATCAACAGGACGTTCGGCAGCCAAATCATGTTTTGGGATTGCTAGGGGGTGGGGTGTGGCTGCTGAGTCAGGGGGCTTCAGGGCCCCAGGGGAGTCCCAGAGGCTTCTGGGTAGGGAACACAGGGCTTAAGAGGCCGGGGGAAGCAACAGCAGCCAGCAACACACCACTGTATGGTAGGGTGCCGGGGATGACCACCGTGCCCCAACCCCCAGGGCTTCGGGGATGAGGAGGTCACTACGTTGGCGCCTCTAGGGGTTTCCATGGGAGCTGAACCCCAAAGGGGTGAGGGATGGCCCCTTGAAAAGCAGGGGGCTGCGGTGGGGCCCGTGGAGGGCAGTAACCGGACCTGGGGGCCAGGCGGCATGGCAGTGGCTGGAGCAGGACACACATCGATCCGATGAGGGTCGGACGGGTCAGGGAGACACCCACACTTGGTGTTTTATATATATCTAAATTCTATGCATTTAATTTGAGACAATTTGCAATTTGTAAACATACATAGTATGATGATCCCCAGATAATGCCCCCGGTCCAGCCAGCGCCCTTCACTGACCACACAGGGCCCCAGGGGCAGGTATCACAGCAAACCCCAGACTGAGGTCACCTTTATCTGTAGACATATCCGTGTGCATCTGAGAGAATGTGGATGCCCTGTGTCGGAAGGCCCCCCTCGCCATCCCCCTCATTCCCCACCCCCACACCATCCCCCTTCATCATCATCCCCAATGGCATCTCACCTATACCATCCCCCTCACACCCACACAGCCCCACACAATCCCCACCCACACCACACCCCCACCATCCCCCCTACACCATACCCCACACGCCACCACCATCATGCCCCTGCCCCCACAACATCCACCCCCACACCATCTGCCCCCAGCAAGGACCCAGTGCAGCTGCCCCTTGTGGGACATACTCAGCCTCACCAGGGATCTCTGGACACCCTGCTCCCATCAGAAGACCGGGTTTCCCATAGAGTACCCAGGGGTGGCATGAAGGAGGGAAGGCAGGGAGCCCCTGACAGGGTGGGTGCAGGTGAGTGGTGCAGAAGACCCACTGTGCCCTGCCTCCACCCACTGTCCCTCCTGGAGGGCGGCACACCCTGCATAGGACACCAGCCCCTCACCCAGAGGGACATGGGCTGGCCTGGCCCCGGACTCTGTGGGGGCTGCGGGGATTTGAGCCCCCCAGGCCCAACACAAAGACTAACGGGATCCAGCCCCCAATGGCCCTGGCCAGCCCTGGATTCTGGCCCCAGGCTGAGAGAGTCCTCCCACAGCTGGATGTGGCCTATTGGGCCCTGGGCGTGCCCAACACGTGCCTAGGTCGCTGAACTAGGGCAGGCCTGGGGATTCCGGGACACCCCAGGTTGGGGAGAGGAGGGGTAGGCTGGTGGGCCCCACCCACACCAACACCAGGAGACAGGCTCCACCAGGTTCTGGGGCCCCAGGGGGCCCAAGTCCGGGGTCCAGCTGCCCTGCGGGGACCCAGCGCAGGAGCCCATGACCTGCAAGTCCAGGTCAGCTCTGCTGTCCTAAGAACCGTCTCTCAGGCTGAAACCTCAGGACACATCCCCACCCGGAGTCCAAACATGTTCCGAGGTGGGGGACTCCAGCACCAGACCCCACCCCACATGTGATTCTTGCCCTCCCCTAAAGGACAGAATGGTCTCCCTCCCCAGGGGAAGGCGTGCACCCTCAGCTCTGAGCCCGTTTGCTGTAGAAAGTCAACAGAGTGTTGTGGTGCGAAAATGCACAGCCAGCCCCTTTCTGTGTCTCCCAGAACTCTGTGCAGAGGGTGAGGAGAGACCCCGAGAGAGGAGGAGGGGGTACATCCACGCCCCAAACAGCCCCTGCAGTGGCGCTGCCAGGCACACCCAGCTGACATCCCCACGTGCATTCCAGGGGCGGCCAGACGCCAGAGTCAGGCCCCACAGACTTTACTGGGACTCAGCCTGTGCCCCGCAGGCCAGGAGGGGCTGGGACAGAGTGACAGCCAGGGAGCCTCAGGTCACCAGGGTCTGTGGAAAGTGACCTGGGAGGTCTGTACTCCCTCTGTCCAGGGGGCCGGGGCTGGCCGGGTTCCGGGGCACTTCCTCCCCTCCCCGAACCCCTGTGCCTGTGTGCCTGGGGCACAGAGGGCCTGCGGGGCAGTAGCGTGGCCCTGGAAGGGATGTCAGGACAACAGGGCCTTGTGTTGTGCCCAAGATGGTGAATCCGAGAAACCACCAAGGAGCCCACACCGATGCAAACTCCCGAGGGTTTCTTTACAAGCTGGAGCTTGGGTCCAAGTGCACCGGACACAGAGGAGTAGGGACTTGGACACCGAGACTAAGAGGCGTAGCAGCTTTATAGGAGCCAGTGGCCCATGGGAATGCTGAAAGATGCGTAGTCATGTCGGTCCACACGCAGGTGGCCGATTGAATTACACTTTACCCTATAGTATCGACTTGAACTGGCCTATTACTTTAGTCAGAATTGGCACGCAGTTTTGTGGGGCACAAAGCAGGGTTACATTGTTATGAGCCATTTTCGAATTAGGGTGTGCCCAGCGGCTTGAGTCGGGTGGGGCAGCACCTTAAGCCATAAGCAAGTCATGTGGGGTCATAAGGGAGATGACAGGTGGAGCACAAAATGGAATCAGTCCTGCTCTGCTTGTCCAGGGGTAAGGGATTTTTGTTAAATATCCTGGGTCCCACACTGCAGCTCACGCACGTGGGCCACCCTCACAAGGTGTACTCGGCGTGCACAACTTGTGGTGCTAGATCTCTCACACCAGGGTGTGGAGGGAACCCTCCTCGCCCTAGTGAGTAGGGGCTGGGTGAGTATGGGGCTCATCCTGAAGGCCAAGCAGCACAGGGGACCGAGGAACCCCAGCCCAGTCCCCACCCAGACTCCCAAACACAGGCAGCCCCAGGGCTCCCCCCCATGGGCAGGGCGGCCCCAAGGTCTGGCTCCCTGATGGAGAGGCATCAGGGAGAAGATAAGCAGCCAGCGCATGGGAGGACCCACTGCCGCACATGGGAATATGGCCAAGCCAGACCTTCCAACTCAGCTGACCCTCCAGCGGAAAGTCACTGCACGAGGGAGCCCTGGGTCTGCCAGGAGAGCCTAGCTACCCGCCTAGCACCAGCACCAGAAATGATGTTGTGCCAACCATTTCAGCATTTGGGTGACCCACCCAGAGGATCAGATAGCTGCACGTGATAGCTACATGTGATAGACACACACACACCCCAAAACCAACAGAAGTCGGAATCCCCCCAATGTTGTCTAACAGGAGCCAGATGGTTACATACACGACGCTGTTGTCCCCAGTAGGATACATGGAAGATGCAATAAACCATGACTGCAGAGGTGCTAGAGATACAGAGATGTGCTTGCTGGTTTCCAACAAGGAGCACAGAGGTGCAGGAAGAATCCTACGGAGGGAGGCCCCTTCATGGAAAGGACACCATGTCCCTGTGATGGCTACGGATGGTGAAATCTGTCCTCCTCTCTCTTAGCTTCTGGTTTTCCTCCTAAATGCCATTTTCCTCAATCATAAGACCAAAAATTTATTTTATGTTTTTAAATTCCTTTTTATTGGAGTCCAATTTGTATGAATTCTTGCTTCAGCAAGGGTGTCATTCAGGAGAGAAGGAGAGAGAAAGATTTTCTGGACAGTCAACATATCAAGGATTTCATGACCACTTAACCAGTCCAGTAAGGGATTAAGAGGGACTCTTCTAGTGGGGGACAAAAAGAGACCAAAAGCAATAAAGACTAGAAAGGACCAGAGAACGTCACCAGAAACACCAACTCTTCTGGTAACACAAAGGAACAAAGTTCATATCTGTGAATAATCACTCTGAATGCTGATAGACTAAATGTTCCAATCAAAAGATATAGGGTATCAGAGTGGCTTAAAACACAGGATCCGGGATACCTGGGTGGTTCAAGGGGTTGAGCATCTGCCTTTGACTCAGGCTGTGATCCTGGAGTCTGGGATCGTGTCCCATATTGGGCTCCTGGTGGGGAGTCTGCTTCTCTCTCTCCCTAATTTTCGGCCTCTCTCTCTCTCTCTCTGATAAATAAAATCGTTATTAAAAAAACAAGATCCATCTGTATGCTGCCTACAAGATGCTCACCTTAGACCTATAGACACCAGCAGATTGATAGTCAGGGGAGGGAAAATCATCTACCACGCTAATGGATATCAAAAGAAAGCTGGAGGACCCATACTTATATCAGACAAACGAGATTTGAAACGAAACCCTGGGGGACACCTGGTGGCTCAGTGGTTGAGCATCTGCCTTCGGCTCAGGGTGTGATCCTGGGATCCCAGGATCGAGTCCCACATCACCCTCCCTTTGGGGAGCCTGCCTCTCCCTCTGCCTATGTTTCTGCCTCTGCTTCTCTGTGTATCTCTCAAAAATAAATAAATAATATATTTAAATCTCAAAAAGAAACAACAAATATTGTAAGAAGAGATGAAGAAGAACATTATTTCATAATTAAAAAGACTATCAAGATCAAACAACTAACTATTTATGCTGCCAACATGAGTACCTAAATATAGAAACCGATTAACAACAAACGTATAGGAAATCACTGATAATAATACACTGACAGAGGATTCCAACACCCACTTATGGCAATGGACCGATCGTCTATGCAGAAAATCAACAAGGGAACAATAGCCTTGACACACTGGACCACAGGGACTCAACAGATATAGTTAGAATATTAGATCCAAAAGGAGAATAAACATTCTGTTCAATTGCATATGGGACATTCTCCAGAACAGATCATATCAGGGCCCACAAATCAGCCCTCAACAGGTACAACAGGTACAAGAATGTTGATTTCACACCCTGTACATTTTCAGACCAAGGCGCTATGAAACTGGAAGTCGACAGTAAGAAAAAAATTGGACAGACCAAAAATACGTGGAGTTTATGATCATCCTACTAGAGAATGAATGGAGCAACCAGAAAATTAAAGAGGTAATTTAAAACAAATGAAAATGAAAACATGTTTCTCCAAACCTCTGGGATGTAGCAAAGGCAGTCCTAAGAGGGAAGTACATAGCAATACAGGCCTACCTCAAGAAACAAGAAGTCTCCAATACACAATCGTAACCCTACACCTGAAGGAGCTGAAAAAGGAATAGCAAACAAAGACTAAAGCCTACAAAAGAAGGGAAAAAATTAAGATCAGAGCAGAAATAAACAATACAGAAACAACAAAACAGTAGAATGGAATAACAGAACTAAGAGCTAGTTCTTTAAAATAAGTAATAAAATGGATCAAGCCCTAGCCAGCCTTATCAACGAGAAAAGAGAAAAGACCTAAATAAATAAAATCACAAATGAGAGAAGAGAGATCACAATCAACACCAGAAAAATAAGACAATTATAAGGGGATACTATGAAAGATTATACGCTAACAAACTGGGAGACCTGGAAGAAATGAACAAATCCCTAGAAATGTGCAAATGAGCAAAACTGAAATAGGAAGAAATAGAAAATGTGAACAGACCCATTACTAGCAAAGGAATTGAATCAGCAAGGCACCTGGGTGCCTCAGTGGTTGAGCATGTGTTTGGCTCACGTCATGATCCCGGGGTCCTAGGGGTTCAAGTCCCACATCAGGCTCCCCGCATGGAGCCTCATTTTCCCTCTGCCTATACCTCTGCATCTTTGTGTCTCTCATGAATACATAAATAAAATATTTAAAAAAGAAAAAAGATAAAAAGTTGAGAAAGGACCCAAATAAAATCAGATGAGAAAAGAGAAATAAAAACCAACACTAGAGAAATACAAACGATTATAAGAGAATATGATGAAAAATTATATGCCAGCAACCTAGAACCTGGAAGAAATAGATCAATTCCTAGAAATATATAACATAGCAAAAATTAAAAATGAAGAAATAAGAAATTTGAACAGACAGATAACCAGCAAAGAAATTGAATCAGCAATCAGGGTTCTCCCAACAGGAGACGCTTAGATCAATAGAACAGAATGGAAAGCCAAAACAAGATACAAACCTGTATCTATGACCCATAAAGGATAACAAGGCAGGAAGGAATATCCAATGGCAGAAAGACAGTCTCTTCAATAAACCCTAACCCTGACCCCAGGATAAGAATAAATGGTGTTGGGAAAACCAGGCAGCCACATGCAGAAGAATGAAACTGGACCACTTCTTACACCATATATATAAAAAATAAATTCAAAATGGATGAAAGACCTAAATGTGAGACCTGAAACCAATCAAAGAAGAAAAGATAGGCAGCAACGTCTTTGACATTGGCCACTGATTTTTCTTTCTAGATATGCCACTGAGGTGAGGGAACAAAAGCAAAAATGCTATTGGGACTTCATCAAAATGAAAAGCTTCCGCAAAGTGAAGGAAACAACCAAAGCTAAAAGGCAACATACAAAATGAAAGGAGATATTGGTAAACAACACATCCAATAAAGAGTTAGTATGCAAAACACATAAAGGAAATATAAATCTCAAGATCCTAAAAACAAATTATGCAACTAGAGATGGGCAGAAAAATGAATGGACTTTGTCTCTGACAAGACAGCCAGATGGCCACCAGACTCACGGAAAGACACAAAGCGTCACTCATCATCAGGGAAATGCAAACCAAAACCACAATGATATGTCACCTGAGAGCCGTCATAATGGCTAAAATTAACAACACAAGAAACAACAGGTGTTGGTGAGGCTTTGGAGAAAGGGTAGCCTCCTTACATTCCTGGTGGGCATGCGAACAGATTTAGCCACTGTGGAAAACAGTGTGGAGGGTCCTTGAGAAGTTAAAAAAATTGGATCCCTGGGTGGTGCAGTGGTTTGGTACCTGTCTTTGGCCCAGGGTGCGATCCTGGAGACCCGAGATCGAATCCCACTTTGGGCTCCAGGGCATGGAGCCTGCTTCTCCCTCTGCCTGTGTCTCTGCCTCTCTCTCTGTGACTATCATTAAAAAAATTTTAAAAAAGAAGTTAAAAATAGAGCTACCCTACGATTCCAAAATTTCACAGCTAGGTATTTACCCCGAGGATAGAGAAGTACTTTAGTAGATTCGAGGAAGGACACGCAGCCCAATGTTTGTAGCAGCGTTATCAACAACAGCCAGACTGTGGATACAGCCCAGATGTCCATCGACTGATGAATGGGCAGAAAGATGTGGTAAATATACACACTGCGACATCACTCGGTCATCAGAAGGGATGAAATGACTCCATTTACGGTGACGTGGAAGGAGTGGAAAGGATTTATGCTAAATGAACTCAGTCAGAGAAAGACAGATACCAAATACCATACAATTGCATTCACATGTGAATTTTGAGAAACCAAACAAACTGGCAAAGGGGCGGAGGAGGCATGAGAGAAGCAAACCAAGATACACACTCTTAACCACAGAGAATAAACTAATAAATACCAGGGGAAGGTGGGGAGGATGGTGAATCAGGGGATGGGGATAGTGGAGGGCACCTGTGACCAGTACCAGGCGTTGTATCCAAGGGTCTAACCACTATGTGGTAAACCTGAAACTATATCATACTGTGTTTACAAACAGGAATTCAAGTAAAACTTTAAAATAATAATTGGTAGTATAGAGAAAACATGTGCACACAAGAGATAAAATCAGAAAGGCAACTGAAAATCCAAATAAAGAGTCTTTAGAGCCACAAATCCCCTCCTTAGCTCAGCTCGGGAGAAACCTGCCATGTCTATTCTCACCCCAGCAGAAGCCAGGATTTTGATTCTCTGGGGAGGCCACTGACTTGGTGGAGTCAGGCTATCTTTGAACCCAAAACCTAAATAGAGTGCATAAAACTAAACTGCCCAAGATGCTAGGAGTCCCAGTGCAGGCACATGCCAAGACCCAAACTCTAACCATACACAGACATAAGCCTAACCCTACACTTAATCTTAATGTTAACCTAACCCTTAAACAAGACCCATCACTAATCGAAAACCAAACACAAACCCCAAGACCAAAACACATTCACGGAACCTTCATGCCAACCCTCACCCTATATCCTAAACCTATTCTAAACCCTTAACCCTGACCCCTACCTTAAATCTAACCCTAACCTCTAACCCTAACCTTAACTTAATGTACTCAAATCGTATTCCTAACCTTAACCTGTACCCTAACCCTAACCCTCTAATACTAATCCTATCTCATACCCCTAACTGTACTCTAACCTGTACCCTAAAACTAACTCCTAAACCACTCCCTATACCTATCTATTACCCTTTTCCAAAACCGTACCCTGACCCTGACCCTGACCTGACCCTAAACCCTAACTAAATACTAATCCTATCCCTAGCCCTAACCCCTATCCTAAACCTAACCCTCGCCCTAACCCTAAACCTAGCCCTAAATTTTACCCTAACCCCTAACCCTTACCCCTAACCCTAACTCACACCCTAACACCTCACCCTAACTGCAAACCTAAGCCCAACCCTAACTGTAACCATAACCCTAACCCCACCTCCAAACCTCCTGCCCTAAACCCTAAAGCATAACCCTAACCCTAACTCTAAATACTGTCACTAACCCTAACCTCATTCCCTAATCCCTAACCCCCATCCTAACTCCTAACCACTGACCCTTACCCTTATCCCTCACCCTAACCTCTAATCCGTAACCATAAGGTTAATCACAAACACCTAACATCTAACCTAAGCCAAACCACCAACTGCCTCACCTCCCCTGACCCTACCATTCATTCTACCCATTCACTTACCCTGTGGTTCTGAGGAGTCCCTTCTGATATGGACGAGGCCCCCAATGGTGCCTCCAGAGTCCTCCAGGGGGTCCTGAGGAAGCAGGGCTCCTGTGAGTGTGGACATGGCCCCACGTGTTCCTGAGTCATAGGTCAGCGGGTCCTGAGGATGCTGGGTCTCCTGTCACTGTGGACTATGGCTCACATTCTCTGGAAGCCTCACAGCAGGTCCTCAGGTGGCCGGGGGCTCCTGTCAGCCTGGACATGGCCCCACGTCCCCCAGAAAACTCACCGCGGATCCTGAGGAGGATGTGGGCTCCTGTCACAGCATAGACCCAGACCCCATATTTCCCGAAGCTTTAGTGCAGGTCCTGAGGGAGGAACGGGGGGTCCTGTCAGTGTTGATGGTGGCCCCACACTTTCCTCAAGCCTCACCATAAGACCTGAGGAGGCTGGGGGCTCCTGTCAGCAGAGATGTGGCCCCAAATCTTCCCAAACCTTCACAGTGGTCCTGAGGAGGCTTGGAGAAATTCCTGTCAGTGTGGATGAGGCGGAACCCCATTTTCTTAGGCCTCACCACAGGCCCGACAAGGCGGGGGGTCTCTGTCTGCATGGACGCATCCATATTTCCCCTAAGTTTCAACCCTGGGGGTCCTAAGGAATTCAGCAATCACTGTTGTGTCGATGTACACCACAACGTCCCCTCACTCCCAAAGCCGTCCCCGAAGGGTTCTAGAGGAGGCCGGGGCTCCTGTAACACCTGTGAATGGCAGGTTCCCCCAGCTTCCAGAAGCCTCAACTTATGTCCCTGAGGTGGCCCCAGGAGCTCCTGTCAGTGTGGATGCGGGCCCACATCATCCTGAGCACTCCCCGTGGGTCCCTGAGGCGGCCCAGGGGCTCCTTTCAGTGTGGATTGCTGAGCCCGACAATTTCCTGAAGCTGTGGCTCTACAGGCATGGACAGCTGTCACCCACGTCCTCCTCAGGCCTCCCGCCCCAGCACAGGCTGTCATCCTGTTAGTGGCAGGCAGAGGATGCGTAAGTGCACATTCATGCCCGCTGGGTGGGCCTGCGGGCGCCCCCCTGCGGGACGCTCAGGCGCTGCAGGAGGCTGTGCAGAGGCCGCAGGCGCTCCAGGGGCCGCACCTGCCTCCTTCCAGGCTCCGCTGTCTCCTGTTAGCTTTGAAACGTCTCACTGAAACGAGCCCAACACCTGGCTTCCCCAGAAATACTTAAGGGACAAGGAATTGGGCCACAGGACCGAAATGAAATGTGGACCAGAGTTTACC
>NW_023330200.1:0-22666 GCF_011100685.1 Canis lupus familiaris
TGCCGGGAGATTCCAGTTACCCGCCCAACATTCCGTCAAACAGCGAGCCTAGGCGTTTTAGAAGCGATGGGACCAAGCAGGCTGTAATGTGAGGTACAGGCCATCCTCAACTATCAGAAGTGTGTATGCATGAGGCAGATGTCTGCTACCCACTCTGACATGGGAGGTGGAACCTATCTACACTCTGATTGATGTAGGCCATTGGAAATCGCTGTATTCAACTCAGATAACCAGGAGTTCAGGCCCAATGCTTACACATGCTTTTCCCGCAACCTCCTCAGCCACTACATTAGGATGTTAGCAGCTACGCCTACATTCAGCAGGATGAGCTAGGATTCTGCCCTGACCTCAGCTCTCACGAGGGGGAAGCATGCCTAGAAGCCAGCTCTCAACTAGCTGCATTCTTATAGGCAGGGTGAAGGTAGCAGTATTCTGAGTCAGAGGTTCCCAGATTACCACTCTACTGCACCTGGAGATACCCTCCAGGTCTGGCATTGTTAACTTGCGTCTCAGAAGCCTCTGGCAAACGTCTCTGGTGAAGACGTGCGAAACTCACTCTGCAGGCAGTGTGGAACTGTGAGGGACTGAGGGTGAGCTCAACTCTCAGAAGTAAGATGTTTTGGACAAGGCGTTCAACTACCTACTCACGTATGGAACTTAGTATGTAGCACCAGTCTACCCAGGAATTACTAGGAAATCGCTTGATTGAGCTTGGAGGCACTCGTCTTGTGTGCCGGGAGATTCCAGTTACCTCTCCCAACACTTGCGTCAAGCAGCGAGCCTAGGCCTTTTGGAAGCGAAAGGTAGCGGCAGGCAGGATGTAGGGTTACAGGCCATGAGCTCAACTCTCAGAAGTGTGTATGCATGGGAGGCAGATGTCTGCTACCCACTCGGACATGGGAGTTGGAACCTAGCTACACTCCTATTGAAGAAGGATGTTGGAAATCGCTGTATTCAACTCAGATACACGGGAGTTCAGGCCCAATGCTTACACATGCTTTTCCCACAACCTATCCCAGCCACTAACATAAGGAGGTTAGCAGGTACGTCTACAGTCAGGCAGGATGCGGGAGGGTTCTGCCCTGTCCTCAGCTCTCACAGGGAAGCATGCCTAGAAGCCAGCTCTCAACTAGCTGCATTCTTATGACAGTGTGAAGGTAGCAGTATTCTGAGTAAGGAGGTTCCCAGATTACCACTCTACTGCACCTGGAGATACCGTCCAGGTCTGCATTGTTAACTTGCGTCTCAGAGGCCTCTGGCAAAAGTCTCTGGTGAAGACGTGGGAAACTCACTCTGCAGGCAGTGTGGAACTGTGAGGGACTGAGGGTGAGCTCAACTCTCAGCAGTAAGATGATTTTGGACAAGGCGTTCAGCTACCTTCTCACATATGGAACTTAGTATGTAGCACCAGTCTACCCCAGGAATTACTGGGAAATCGCTGGATTGAGCTTGGAGGCACTAGTCTTGTGTGCCGGCAGATTCCAGTTACCTCTCCCAACACTTCGGTGAAGCAGCGAGCCTAGGCCTTTTGGAAGCGAAAGGTAGCTGCAGGCAGGAGGTAGGGTTACAGGCCATAAGCTCAACTCTCAGAAGTGGGTATGCATGGGAGGCAGATGTCTGCTACCCACTCGGACATGCGAGTGGGAACCTAGCTACACTCTGATGAAGAAGGACTTTGGAAATCGCTGTATTCAACTCAGATACACGTGGGTTCAGGCACAACGATTCCACATGCTTTTCTCACAACCTTTCCCTGCCACTAACATGAGGACGTTAGCAGCTCCTTCTACAGTCAAGCAGGATGCGGGAGGGTTGTGCCCTGTCCTTAGCTCTCACAGGGAAGCATGCCTTGAAGCCAGCTGTCAACTAGCTGCATTCTTATGGCAGGGTGAAGGTAGCAGTATTCTGAGACAGGAGGTTCCCAGATTACCACTCTACTGCACCTGGAGATACCCTCCAGGTCTGCATTGTTAACTTGCGTCTCATAGCCTCTGGCAAACGTCTCTGGTGAAGACGTGCGAAACTCACTCTGCAGGCAGTGTGGAACTGTGAGGGACTGAGGGTGAGCTCAACTCTCAGAAGTAAGATGATTTTGGACAAGGCGTTCAGCTACCTACTCACATATGGAACTTAGTATGTAGCACCAGTCTACCCCAGGAATTACTAGGAAATCGCTTGATTGAGCTTGGAGGCACTCGTCTTGTGTGCCGGGAGATTCCAGTTACCTCTCCCAACACTTGCGTCAAGCAGCGAGCCTAGGCCTTTTGGAAGCGAAAGGTAGCGGCAGGCAGGATGTAGGGTTACAGGCCATGAGCTCAACTCTCAGAAGTGTGTATGCATGGGAGGCAGATGTCTGCTACCCACTCGGACATGGGAGTTGGAACCTAGCTACACTCCTATTGAAGAAGGATGTTGGAAATCGCTGTATTCAACTCAGATACACGGGAGTTCAGGCCCAATGCTTACACATGCTTTTCCCACAACCTATCCCAGCCACTAACATAAGGAGGTTAGCAGGTACGTCTACAGTCAGGCAGGATGCGGGAGGGTTCTGCCCTGTCCTCAGCTCTCACAGGGAAGCATGCCTAGAAGCCAGCTCTCAACTAGCTGCATTCTTATGACAGTGTGAAGGTAGCAGTATTCTGAGTACAGGAGGTTCCCAGATTACCACTCTACTGCACCTGGAGATACCGTCCAGGTCTGCATTGTTAACTTGCGTCTCAGAGGCCTCTGGCAAAAGTCTCTGGTGAAGACGTGGGAAACTCACTCTGCAGGCAGTGTGGAACTGTGAGGGACTGAGGGTGAGCTCAACTCTCAGCAGTAAGATGATTTTGGACAAGGCGTTCAGCTACCTTCTCACATATGGAACTTAGTATGTAGCACCAGTCTACCCCAGGAATTACTGGGAAATCGCTGGATTGAGCTTGGAGGCACTAGTCTTGTGTGCCGGCAGATTCCAGTTACCTCTCCCAACACTTCGGTGAAGCAGCGAGCCTAGGCCTTTTGGAAGCGAAAGGTAGCTGCAGGCAGGAGGTAGGGTTACAGGCCATAAGCTCAACTCTCAGAAGTGGGTATGCATGGGAGGCAGATGTCTGCTACCCACTCGGACATGCGAGTGGGAACCTAGCTACACTCTGATGAAGAAGGACTTTGGAAATCGCTGTATTCAACTCAGATACACGTGGGTTCAGGCACAACGATTCCACATGCTTTTCTCACAACCTTTCCCTGCCACTAACATGAGGACGTTAGCAGCTCCTTCTACAGTCAAGCAGGATGCGGGAGGGTTGTGCCCTGTCCTTAGCTCTCACAGGGAAGCATGCCTTGAAGCCAGCTGTCAACTAGCTGCATTCTTATGGCAGGGTGAAGGTAGCAGTATTCTGAGACAGGAGGTTCCCAGATTACCACTCTACTGCACCTGGAGATACCCTCCAGGTCTGCATTGTTAACTTGCGTCTCATAGCCTCTGGCAAACGTCTCTGGTGAAGACGTGCGAAACTCACTCTGCAGGCAGTGTGGAACTGTGAGGGACTGAGGGTGAGCTCAACTCTCAGAAGTAAGATGATTTTGGACAAGGCGTTCAGCTACCTTCTCACATATGGAACTTAGTATGTAGCACCAGTCTACCCCAGGAATTACTGGGAAATCGCTGGATTGAGCTTGGAGGCACTAGTCTTGTGTGCCGGCAGATTCCAGTTACCTCTCCCAACACTTCGGTGAAGCAGCGAGCCTAGGCCTTTTGGAAGCGAAAGGTAGCTGCAGGCAGGAGGTAGGGTTACAGGCCATAAGCTCAACTCTCAGAAGTGGGTATGCATGGGAGGCAGATGTCTGCTACCCACTCGGACATGCGAGTGGGAACCTAGCTACACTCTGATGAAGAAGGACTTTGGAAATCGCTGTATTCAACTCAGATACACGTGGGTTCAGGCACAACGATTCCACATGCTTTTCTCACAACCTTTCCCTGCCACTAACATGAGGACGTTAGCAGCTCCTTCTACAGTCAAGCAGGATGCGGGAGGGTTGTGCCCTGTCCTTAGCTCTCACAGGGAAGCATGCCTTGAAGCCAGCTGTCAACTAGCTGCATTCTTATGGCAGGGTGAAGGTAGCAGTATTCTGAGACAGGAGGTTCCCAGATTACCACTCTACTGCACCTGGAGATACCCTCCAGGTCTGCATTGTTAACTTGCGTCTCAGAGCCTCTGGCAAACGTCTCTGGTGAAGACGTGCGAAACTCACTCTGCAGGCAGTGTGGAACTGTGAGGGACTGAGGGTGAGCTCAACTCTCAGAAGTAAGATGATTTTGGACAAGGCGTTCAGCTACCTTCTCACATATGGAACTTAGTATGTAGCACCAGTCTACCCCAGGAATTACTGGGAAATCGCTGGATTGAGCTTGGAGGCACTAGTCTTGTGTGCCGGCAGATTCCAGTTACCTCTCCCAACACTTCGGTGAAGCAGCGAGCCTAGGCCTTTTGGAAGCGAAAGGTAGCTGCAGGCAGGAGGTAGGGTTACAGGCCATAAGCTCAACTCTCAGAAGTGGGTATGCATGGGAGGCAGATGTCTGCTACCCACTCGGACATGCGAGTGGGAACCTAGCTACACTCTGATGAAGAAGGACTTTGGAAATCGCTGTATTCAACTCAGATACACGTGGGTTCAGGCACAACGATTCCACATGCTTTTCTCACAACCTTTCCCTGCCACTAACATGAGGACGTTAGCAGCTCCTTCTACAGTCAAGCAGGATGCGGGAGGGTTGTGCCCTGTCCTTAGCTCTCACAGGGAAGCATGCCTTGAAGCCAGCTGTCAACTAGCTGCATTCTTATGGCAGGGTGAAGGTAGCAGTATTCTGAGACAGGAGGTTCCCAGATTACCACTCTACTGCACCTGGAGATACCCTCCAGGTCTGCATTGTTAACTTGCGTCTCAGAGCCTCTGGCAAACGTCTCTGGTGAAGACGTGCGAAACTCACTCTGCAGGCAGTGTGGAACTGTGAGGGACTGAGGGTGAGCTCAACTCTCAGAAGTAAGATGATTTTGGACAAGGCGTTCAGCTACCTTCTCACATATGGAACTTAGTATGTAGCACCAGTCTACCCCAGGAATTACTGGGAAATCGCTGGATTGAGCTTGGAGGCACTAGTCTTGTGTGCCGGGAGATTCCAGTTACCTCTCCCAACACTTCGGTGAAGCAGCGAGCCTAGGCCTTTTGGAAGCGAAAGGTAGCTGCAGGCAGGAGGTAGGGTTACAGGCCATAAGCTCAACTCTCAGAAGTGGGTATGCATGGGAGGCAGATGTCTGCTACCCACTCGGACATGCGAGTGGGAACCTAGCTACACTCTGATGAAGAAGGACTTTGGAAATCGCTGTATTCAACTCAGATACACGTGGGTTCAGGCACAACGATTCCACATGCTTTTCTCACAACCTTCCCTGCCACTAACATGAAGGACGTTAGCAGCTACTTCTACAGTCAGGCAGGATGCGGGAGGGTTCTGCCCTGTCCTCAGCTCTCACAGGGAAGCATGCCTAGAAGCCAGCTCTCAACTAGCTGCATTCTTATGACAGTGTGAAGGTAGCAGTATTCTGAGACAGGAGGTTCCCAGATTACCACTCTACTGCACCTGGAGATACCGTCCAGGTCTGCATTGTTAACTTGCGTCTCAGAGGCCTCTGGCAAAAGTCTCTGGTGAAGACGTGGGAAACTCACTCTGCAGGCAGTGTGGAACTGTGAGGGACTGAGGGTGAGCTCAACTCTCAGCAGTAAGATGATTTTGGACAAGGCGTTCAGCTACCTTCTCACATATGGAACTTAGTATGTAGCACCAGTCTACCCCAGGAATTACTGGGAAATCGCTGGATTGAGCTTGGAGGCACTAGTCTTGTGTGCCGGCAGATTCCAGTTACCTCTCCCAACACTTCGGTGAAGCAGCGAGCCTAGGCCTTTTGGAAGCGAAAGGTAGCTGCAGGCAGGAGGTAGGGTTACAGGCCATAAGCTCAACTCTCAGAAGTGGGTATGCATGGGAGGCAGATGTCTGCTACCCACTCGGACATGCGAGTGGGAACCTAGCTACACTCTGATGAAGAAGGACTTTGGAAATCGCTGTATTCAACTCAGATACACGTGGGTTCAGGCACAACGATTCCACATGCTTTTCTCACAACCTTTCCCTGCCACTAACATGAGGACGTTAGCAGCTCCTTCTACAGTCAAGCAGGATGCGGGAGGGTTGTGCCCTGTCCTTAGCTCTCACAGGGAAGCATGCCTTGAAGCCAGCTGTCAACTAGCTGCATTCTTATGGCAGGGTGAAGGTAGCAGTATTCTGAGACAGGAGGTTCCCAGATTACCACTCTACTGCACCTGGAGATACCCTCCAGGTCTGCATTGTTAACTTGCGTCTCAGAGCCTCTGGCAAACGTCTCTGGTGAAGACGTGCGAAACTCACTCTGCAGGCAGTGTGGAACTGTGAGGGACTGAGGGTGAGCTCAACTCTCAGAAGTAAGATGATTTTGGACAAGGCGTTCAGCTACCTTCTCACGTATGGAACTTAGTATGTAGCACCAGTCTACCCCAGGAATTACTAGGAAATCGCTGGATTGAGCTTGGAGGCACTCGTCTTGTGTGCCGGGAGATTCCAGTTACCTCTCCCAACACTTGCGTCAAGCAGCGAGCCTAGGCCTTTTGGAAGCGAAAGGTAGCGGCAGGCAGGATGTAGGGTTACAGGCCATGAGCTCAACTCTCAGAAGTGTGTATGCATGGGAGGCAGATGTCTGCTACCCACTCGGACATGGGAGTTGGAACCTAGCTACACTCCTATTGAAGAAGGATGTTGGAAATCGCTGTATTCAACTCAGATACACGGGAGTTCAGGCCCAATGCTTACACATGCTTTTCCCACAACCTATCCCAGCCACTAACATAAGGAGGTTAGCAGGTACGTCTACAGTCAGGCAGGATGCGGGAGGGTTCTGCCCTGTCCTCAGCTCTCACAGGGAAGCATGCCTAGAAGCCAGCTCTCAACTAGCTGCATTCTTATGACAGTGTGAAGGTAGCAGTATTCTGAGTACAGGAGGTTCCCAGATTACCACTCTACTGCACCTGGAGATACCGTCCAGGTCTGCATTGTTAACTTGCGTCTCAGAGGCCTCTGGCAAAAGTCTCTGGTGAAGACGTGGGAAACTCACTCTGCAGGCAGTGTGGAACTGTGAGGGACTGAGGGTGAGCTCAACTCTCAGCAGTAAGATGATTTTGGACAAGGCGTTCAGCTACCTTCTCACATATGGAACTTAGTATGTAGCACCAGTCTACCCCAGGAATTACTGGGAAATCGCTGGATTGAGCTTGGAGGCACTAGTCTTGTGTGCCGGCAGATTCCAGTTACCTCTCCCAACACTTCGGTGAAGCAGCGAGCCTAGGCCTTTTGGAAGCGAAAGGTAGCTGCAGGCAGGAGGTAGGGTTACAGGCCATAAGCTCAACTCTCAGAAGTGGGTATGCATGGGAGGCAGATGTCTGCTACCCACTCGGACATGCGAGTGGGAACCTAGCTACACTCTGATGAAGAAGGACTTTGGAAATCGCTGTATTCAACTCAGATACACGTGGGTTCAGGCACAACGATTCCACATGCTTTTCTCACAACCTTTCCCTGCCACTAACATGAGGACGTTAGCAGCTCCTTCTACAGTCAAGCAGGATGCGGGAGGGTTGTGCCCTGTCCTTAGCTCTCACAGGGAAGCATGCCTTGAAGCCAGCTGTCAACTAGCTGCATTCTTATGGCAGGGTGAAGGTAGCAGTATTCTGAGACAGGAGGTTCCCAGATTACCACTCTACTGCACCTGGAGATACCCTCCAGGTCTGCATTGTTAACTTGCGTCTCAGAGCCTCTGGCAAACGTCTCTGGTGAAGACGTGCGAAACTCACTCTGCAGGCAGTGTGGAACTGTGAGGGACTGAGGGTGAGCTCAACTCTCAGAAGTAAGATGATTTTGGACAAGGCGTTCAGCTACCTTCTCACATATGGAACTTAGTATGTAGCACCAGTCTACCCCAGGAATTACTGGGAAATCGCTGGATTGAGCTTGGAGGCACTAGTCTTGTGTGCCGGGAGATTCCAGTTACCTCTCCCAACACTTCGGTGAAGCAGCGAGCCTAGGCCTTTTGGAAGCGAAAGGTAGCTGCAGGCAGGAGGTAGGGTTACAGGCCATAAGCTCAACTCTCAGAAGTGGGTATGCATGGGAGGCAGATGTCTGCTACCCACTCGGACATGCGAGTGGGAACCTAGCTACACTCTGATGAAGAAGGACTTTGGAAATCGCTGTATTCAACTCAGATACACGTGGGTTCAGGCACAACGATTCCACATGCTTTTCTCACAACCTTTCCCTGCCACTAACATGAGGACGTTAGCAGGTACGTCTACAGTCAAGGCAGGATGCGGGAGGGTTCTGCCCTGTCCTCAGCTCTCACAGGGAAGCATGCCTAGAAGCCAGCTCTCAACTAGCTGCATTCTTATGACAGTGTGAAGGTAGCAGTATTCTGAGACAGGAGGTTCCCAGATTACCACTCTACTGCACCTGGAGATACCGTCCAGGTCTGCATTGTTAACTTGCGTCTCAGAGGCCTCTGGCAAAAGTCTCTGGTGAAGACGTGGGAAACTCACTCTGCAGGCAGTGTGGAACTGTGAGGGACTGAGGGTGAGCTCAACTCTCAGCAGTAAGATGATTTTGGACAAGGCGTTCAGCTACCTTCTCACATATGGAACTTAGTATGTAGCACCAGTCTACCCCAGGAATTACTGGGAAATCGCTGGATTGAGCTTGGAGGCACTAGTCTTGTGTGCCGGGAGATTCCAGTTACCTCTCCCAACACTTCGGTGAAGCAGCGAGCCTAGGCCTTTTGGAAGCGAAAGGTAGCTGCAGGCAGGAGGTAGGGTTACAGGCCATAAGCTCAACTCTCAGAAGTGGGTATGCATGGGAGGCAGATGTCTGCTACCCACTCGGACATGCGAGTGGGAACCTAGCTACACTCTGATGAAGAAGGACTTTGGAAATCGCTGTATTCAACTCAGATACACGTGGGTTCAGGCACAACGATTCCACATGCTTTTCTCACAACCTTTCCCTGCCACTAACATGAGGACGTTAGCAGCTCCTTCTACAGTCAAGCAGGATGCGGGAGGGTTGTGCCCTGTCCTTAGCTCTCACAGGGAAGCATGCCTTGAAGCCAGCTGTCAACTAGCTGCATTCTTATGGCAGGGTGAAGGTAGCAGTATTCTGAGACAGGAGGTTCCCAGATTACCACTCTACTGCACCTGGAGATACCCTCCAGGTCTGCATTGTTAACTTGCGTCTCAGAGCCTCTGGCAAACGTCTCTGGTGAAGACGTGCGAAACTCACTCTGCAGGCAGTGTGGAACTGTGAGGGACTGAGGGTGAGCTCAACTCTCAGAAGTAAGATGATTTTGGACAAGGCGTTCAGCTACCTTCTCACATATGGAACTTAGTATGTAGCACCAGTCTACCCCAGGAATTACTGGGAAATCGCTGGATTGAGCTTGGAGGCACTAGTCTTGTGTGCCGGCAGATTCCAGTTACCTCTCCCAACACTTCGGTGAAGCAGCGAGCCTAGGCCTTTTGGAAGCGAAAGGTAGCTGCAGGCAGGAGGTAGGGTTACAGGCCATAAGCTCAACTCTCAGAAGTGGGTATGCATGGGAGGCAGATGTCTGCTACCCACTCGGACATGCGAGTGGGAACCTAGCTACACTCTGATGAAGAAGGACTTTGGAAATCGCTGTATTCAACTCAGATACACGTGGGTTCAGGCACAACGATTCCACATGCTTTTCTCACAACCTTTCCCTGCCACTAACATGAGGACGTTAGCAGCTCCTTCTACAGTCAAGCAGGATGCGGGAGGGTTGTGCCCTGTCCTTAGCTCTCACAGGGAAGCATGCCTTGAAGCCAGCTGTCAACTAGCTGCATTCTTATGGCAGGGTGAAGGTAGCAGTATTCTGAGACAGGAGGTTCCCAGATTACCACTCTACTGCACCTGGAGATACCCTCCAGGTCTGCATTGTTAACTTGCGTCTCATAGCCTCTGGCAAACGTCTCTGGTGAAGACGTGCGAAACTCACTCTGCAGGCAGTGTGGAACTGTGAGGGACTGAGGGTGAGCTCAACTCTCAGAAGTAAGATGATTTTGGACAAGGCGTTCAGCTACCTTCTCACATATGGAACTTAGTATGTAGCACCAGTCTACCCCAGGAATTACTGGGAAATCGCTGGATTGAGCTTGGAGGCACTAGTCTTGTGTGCCGGGAGATTCCAGTTACCTCTCCCAACACTTCGGTGAAGCAGCGAGCCTAGGCCTTTTGGAAGCGAAAGGTAGCTGCAGGCAGGAGGTAGGGTTACAGGCCATAAGCTCAACTCTCAGAAGTGGGTATGCATGGGAGGCAGATGTCTGCTACCCACTCGGACATGCGAGTGGGAACCTAGCTACACTCTGATGAAGAAGGACTTTGGAAATCGCTGTATTCAACTCAGATACACGTGGGTTCAGGCACAACGATTCCACATGCTTTTCTCACAACCTTTCCCTGCCACTAACATGAGGACGTTAGCAGCTCCTTCTACAGTCAAGCAGGATGCGGGAGGGTTGTGCCCTGTCCTTAGCTCTCACAGGGAAGCATGCCTTGAAGCCAGCTGTCAACTAGCTGCATTCTTATGGCAGGGTGAAGGTAGCAGTATTCTGAGACAGGAGGTTCCCAGATTACCACTCTACTGCACCTGGAGATACCCTCCAGGTCTGCATTGTTAACTTGCGTCTCAGAGCCTCTGGCAAACGTCTCTGGTGAAGACGTGCGAAACTCACTCTGCAGGCAGTGTGGAACTGTGAGGGACTGAGGGTGAGCTCAACTCTCAGAAGTAAGATGATTTTGGACAAGGCGTTCAAGCTACCTACTCACATATGGAACTTAGTATGTAGCACCAGTCTACCCCAGGAATTACTAGGGAAATCGCTGGATTGAGCTTGGAGGCACTCGTCTTGTGTGCCGGGAGATTCCAGTTACCTCTCCCAACACTTGCGTCAAGCAGCGAGCCTAGGCCTTTTGGAAGCGAAAGGTAGCGGCAGGCAGGATGTAGGGTTACAGGCCATGAGCTCAACTCTCAGAAGTGTGTATGCATGGGAGGCAGATGTCTGCTACCCACTCGGACATGGGAGTTGGAACCTAGCTACACTCCTATTGAAGAAGGATGTTGGAAATCGCTGTATTCAACTCAGATACACGGGAGTTCAGGCCCAATGCTTACACATGCTTTTCCCACAACCTATCCCAGCCACTAACATAAGGAGGTTAGCAGGTACGTCTACAGTCAGGCAGGATGCGGGAGGGTTCTGCCCTGTCCTCAGCTCTCACAGGGAAGCATGCCTAGAAGCCAGCTCTCAACTAGCTGCATTCTTATGACAGTGTGAAGGTAGCAGTATTCTGAGACAGGAGGTTCCCAGATTACCACTCTACTGCACCTGGAGATACCGTCCAGGTCTGCATTGTTAACTTGCGTCTCAGAGGCCTCTGGCAAAAGTCTCTGGTGAAGACGTGGGAAACTCACTCTGCAGGCAGTGTGGAACTGTGAGGGACTGAGGGTGAGCTCAACTCTCAGCAGTAAGATGATTTTGGACAAGGCGTTCAGCTACCTTCTCACATATGGAACTTAGTATGTAGCACCAGTCTACCCCAGGAATTACTGGGAAATCGCTGGATTGAGCTTGGAGGCACTAGTCTTGTGTGCCGGCAGATTCCAGTTACCTCTCCCAACACTTCGGTGAAGCAGCGAGCCTAGGCCTTTTGGAAGCGAAAGGTAGCTGCAGGCAGGAGGTAGGGTTACAGGCCATAAGCTCAACTCTCAGAAGTGGGTATGCATGGGAGGCAGATGTCTGCTACCCACTCGGACATGCGAGTGGGAACCTAGCTACACTCTGATGAAGAAGGACTTTGGAAATCGCTGTATTCAACTCAGATACACGTGGGTTCAGGCACAACGATTCCACATGCTTTTCTCACAACCTTTCCCTGCCACTAACATGAGGACGTTAGCAGCTCCTTCTACAGTCAAGCAGGATGCGGGAGGGTTGTGCCCTGTCCTTAGCTCTCACAGGGAAGCATGCCTTGAAGCCAGCTGTCAACTAGCTGCATTCTTATGGCAGGGTGAAGGTAGCAGTATTCTGAGACAGGAGGTTCCCAGATTACCACTCTACTGCACCTGGAGATACCCTCCAGGTCTGCATTGTTAACTTGCGTCTCAGAGCCTCTGGCAAACGTCTCTGGTGAAGACGTGCGAAACTCACTCTGCAGGCAGTGTGGAACTGTGAGGGACTGAGGGTGAGCTCAACTCTCAGAAGTAAGATGATTTTGGACAAGGCGTTCAGCTACCTTCTCACATATGGAACTTAGTATGTAGCACCAGTCTACCCCAGGAATTACTGGGAAATCGCTGGATTGAGCTTGGAGGCACTAGTCTTGTGTGCCGGGAGATTCCAGTTACCTCTCCCAACACTTCGGTGAAGCAGCGAGCCTAGGCCTTTTGGAAGCGAAAGGTAGCTGCAGGCAGGAGGTAGGGTTACAGGCCATAAGCTCAACTCTCAGAAGTGGGTATGCATGGGAGGCAGATGTCTGCTACCCACTCGGACATGCGAGTGGGAACCTAGCTACACTCTGATGAAGAAGGACTTTGGAAATCGCTGTATTCAACTCAGATACACGTGGGTTCAGGCACAACGATTCCACATGCTTTTCTCACAACCTTTCCCTGCCACTAACATGAGGACGTTAGCAGCTCCTTCTACAGTCAAGCAGGATGCGGGAGGGTTGTGCCCTGTCCTTAGCTCTCACAGGGAAGCATGCCTTGAAGCCAGCTCTCAACTAGCTGCATTCTTATGGACAGGGTGAAGGTAGCAGTATTCTGAGACAGGAGGTTCCCAGATTACCACTCTACTGCACCTGGAGATACCGTCCAGGTCTGCATTGTTAACTTGCGTCTCAGAGGCCTCTGGCAAACGTCTCTGGTGAAGACGTGGGAAACTCACTCTGCAGGCAGTGTGGAACTGTGAGGGACTGAGGGTGAGCTCAACTCTCAGAAGTAAGATGATTTTGGACAAGGCGTTCAGCTACCTTCTCACATATGGAACTTAGTATGTAGCACCAGTCTACCCCAGGAATTACTGGGAAATCGCTGGATTGAGCTTGGAGGCACTAGTCTTGTGTGCCGGGAGATTCCAGTTACCTCTCCCAACACTTCGGTGAAGCAGCGAGCCTAGGCCTTTTGGAAGCGAAAGGTAGCTGCAGGCAGGAGGTAGGGTTACAGGCCATAAGCTCAACTCTCAGAAGTGGGTATGCATGGGAGGCAGATGTCTGCTACCCACTCGGACATGCGAGTGGGAACCTAGCTACACTCTGATGAAGAAGGACTTTGGAAATCGCTGTATTCAACTCAGATACACGTGGGTTCAGGCACAACGATTCCACATGCTTTTCTCACAACCTTTCCCTGCCACTAACATGAGGACGTTAGCAGCTCCTTCTACAGTCAAGCAGGATGCGGGAGGGTTGTGCCCTGTCCTTAGCTCTCACAGGGAAGCATGCCTTGAAGCCAGCTGTCAACTAGCTGCATTCTTATGGCAGGGTGAAGGTAGCAGTATTCTGAGACAGGAGGTTCCCAGATTACCACTCTACTGCACCTGGAGATACCCTCCAGGTCTGCATTGTTAACTTGCGTCTCAGAGCCTCTGGCAAACGTCTCTGGTGAAGACGTGCGAAACTCACTCTGCAGGCAGTGTGGAACTGTGAGGGACTGAGGGTGAGCTCAACTCTCAGAAGTAAGATGATTTTGGACAAGGCGTTCAGCTACCTTCTCACATATGGAACTTAGTATGTAGCACCAGTCTACCCCAGGAATTACTGGGAAATCGCTGGATTGAGCTTGGAGGCACTAGTCTTGTGTGCCGGGAGATTCCAGTTACCTCTCCCAACACTTCGGTGAAGCAGCGAGCCTAGGCCTTTTGGAAGCGAAAGGTAGCTGCAGGCAGGAGGTAGGGTTACAGGCCATAAGCTCAACTCTCAGAAGTGGGTATGCATGGGAGGCAGATGTCTGCTACCCACTCGGACATGGGAGTTGGAACCTAGCTACACTCCTATTGAAGAAGGATGTTGGAAATCGCTGTATTCAACTCAGATACACGGGAGTTCAGGCACAATGCTTACACATGCTTTTCTCACAACCTATCCCAGCCACTAACATAAGGAGGTTAGCAGGTACGTCTACAGTCAGGCAGGATGCGGGAGGGTTCTGCCCTGTCCTCAGCTCTCACAGGGAAGCATGCCTAGAAGCCAGCTCTCAACTAGCTGCATTCTTATGACAGTGTGAAGGTAGCAGTATTCTGAGACAGGAGGTTCCCAGATTACCACTCTACTGCACCTGGAGATACCGTCCAGGTCTGCATTGTTAACTTGCGTCTCAGAGGCCTCTGGCAAAAGTCTCTGGTGAAGACGTGGGAAACTCACTCTGCAGGCAGTGTGGAACTGTGAGGGACTGAGGGTGAGCTCAACTCTCAGCAGTAAGATGATTTTGGACAAGGCGTTCAGCTACCTTCTCACATATGGAACTTAGTATGTAGCACCAGTCTACCCCAGGAATTACTGGGAAATCGCTGGATTGAGCTTGGAGGCACTAGTCTTGTGTGCCGGCAGATTCCAGTTACCTCTCCCAACACTTCGGTGAAGCAGCGAGCCTAGGCCTTTTGGAAGCGAAAGGTAGCTGCAGGCAGGAGGTAGGGTTACAGGCCATAAGCTCAACTCTCAGAAGTGGGTATGCATGGGAGGCAGATGTCTGCTACCCACTCGGACATGCGAGTGGGAACCTAGCTACACTCTGATGAAGAAGGACTTTGGAAATCGCTGTATTCAACTCAGATACACGTGGGTTCAGGCACAACGATTCCACATGCTTTTCTCACAACCTTTCCCTGCCACTAACATGAGGACGTTAGCAGCTCCTTCTACAGTCAAGCAGGATGCGGGAGGGTTGTGCCCTGTCCTTAGCTCTCACAGGGAAGCATGCCTTGAAGCCAGCTGTCAACTAGCTGCATTCTTATGGCAGGGTGAAGGTAGCAGTATTCTGAGACAGGAGGTTCCCAGATTACCACTCTACTGCACCTGGAGATACCCTCCAGGTCTGCATTGTTAACTTGCGTCTCAGAGCCTCTGGCAAACGTCTCTGGTGAAGACGTGCGAAACTCACTCTGCAGGCAGTGTGGAACTGTGAGGGACTGAGGGTGAGCTCAACTCTCAGAAGTAAGATGATTTTGGACAAGGCGTTCAGCTACCTTCTCACATATGGAACTTAGTATGTAGCACCAGTCTACCCCAGGAATTACTGGGAAATCGCTGGATTGAGCTTGGAGGCACTCGTCTTGTGTGCCGGGAGATTCCAGTTACCTCTCCCAACACTTCGGTGAAGCAGCGAGCCTAGGCCTTTTGGAAGCGAAAGGTAGCTGCAGGCAGGAGGTAGGGTTACAGGCCATAAGCTCAACTCTCAGAAGTGGGTATGCATGGGAGGCAGATGTCTGCTACCCACTCGGACATGCGAGTGGGAACCTAGCTACACTCTGATGAAGAAGGACTTTGGAAATCGCTGTATTCAACTCAGATACACGTGGGTTCAGGCACAACGATTCCACATGCTTTTCTCACAACCTTTCCCTGCCACTAACATGAGGACGTTAGCAGCTCCTTCTACAGTCAAGCAGGATGCGGGAGGGTTGTGCCCTGTCCTTAGCTCTCACAGGGAAGCATGCCTTGAAGCCAGCTGTCAACTAGCTGCATTCTTATGGCAGGGTGAAGGTAGCAGTATTCTGAGACAGGAGGTTCCCAGATTACCACTCTACTGCACCTGGAGATACCCTCCAGGTCTGCATTGTTAACTTGCGTCTCAGAGGCCTCTGGCAAAAGTCTCTGGTGAAGACGTGGGAAACTCACTCTGCAGGCAGTGTGGAACTGTGAGGGACTGAGGGTGAGCTCAACTCTCAGCAGTAAGATGATTTTGGACAAGGCGTTCAGCTACCTTCTCACATATGGAACTTAGTATGTAGCACCAGTCTACCCCAGGAATTACTGGGAAATCGCTGGATTGAGCTTGGAGGCACTAGTCTTGTGTGCCGGCAGATTCCAGTTACCTCTCCCAACACTTCGGTGAAGCAGCGAGCCTAGGCCTTTTGGAAGCGAAAGGTAGCTGCAGGCAGGAGGTAGGGTTACAGGCCATAAGCTCAACTCTCAGAAGTGGGTATGCATGGGAGGCAGATGTCTGCTACCCACTCGGACATGCGAGTGGGAACCTAGCTACACTCTGATGAAGAAGGACTTTGGAAATCGCTGTATTCAACTCAGATACACGTGGGTTCAGGCACAACGATTCCACATGCTTTTCTCACAACCTTTCCCTGCCACTAACATGAGGACGTTAGCAGCTCCTTCTACAGTCAAGCAGGATGCGGGAGGGTTGTGCCCTGTCCTTAGCTCTCACAGGGAAGCATGCCTTGAAGCCAGCTGTCAACTAGCTGCATTCTTATGGCAGGGTGAAGGTAGCAGTATTCTGAGACAGGAGGTTCCCAGATTACCACTCTACTGCACCTGGAGATACCCTCCAGGTCTGCATTGTTAACTTGCGTCTCAGAGCCTCTGGCAAACGTCTCTGGTGAAGACGTGCGAAACTCACTCTGCAGGCAGTGTGGAACTGTGAGGGACTGAGGGTGAGCTCAACTCTCAGAAGTAAGATGATTTTGGACAAGGCGTTCAACTACCTACTCACGTATGGAACTTAGTATGTAGCACCAGTCTACCCCAGGAATTACTAGGAAATCGCTTGATTGAGCTTGGAGGCACTCGTCTTGTGTGCCGGGAGATTCCAGTTACCTCTCCCAACACTTGCGTCAAGCAGCGAGCCTAGGCCTTTTGGAAGCGAAAGGTAGCGGCAGGCAGGATGTAGGGTTACAGGCCATGAGCTCAACTCTCAGAAGTGTGTATGCATGGGAGGCAGATGTCTGCTACCCACTCGGACATGGGAGTTGGAACCTAGCTACACTCCTATTGAAGAAGGATGTTGGAAATCGCTGTATTCAACTCAGATACACGGGAGTTCAGGCCCAATGCTTACACATGCTTTTCCCACAACCTATCCCAGCCACTAACATAAGGAGGTTAGCAGGTACGTCTACAGTCAGGCAGGATGCGGGAGGGTTCTGCCCTGTCCTCAGCTCTCACAGGGAAGCATGCCTAGAAGCCAGCTCTCAACTAGCTGCATTCTTATGACAGTGTGAAGGTAGCAGTATTCTGAGTAAGGAGGTTCCCAGATTACCACTCTACTGCACCTGGAGATACCGTCCAGGTCTGCATTGTTAACTTGCGTCTCAGAGGCCTCTGGCAAAAGTCTCTGGTGAAGACGTGGGAAACTCACTCTGCAGGCAGTGTGGAACTGTGAGGGACTGAGGGTGAGCTCAACTCTCAGCAGTAAGATGATTTTGGACAAGGCGTTCAGCTACCTTCTCACATATGGAACTTAGTATGTAGCACCAGTCTACCCCAGGAATTACTGGGAAATCGCTGGATTGAGCTTGGAGGCACTAGTCTTGTGTGCCGGCAGATTCCAGTTACCTCTCCCAACACTTCGGTGAAGCAGCGAGCCTAGGCCTTTTGGAAGCGAAAGGTAGCTGCAGGCAGGAGGTAGGGTTACAGGCCATAAGCTCAACTCTCAGAAGTGGGTATGCATGGGAGGCAGATGTCTGCTACCCACTCGGACATGCGAGTGGGAACCTAGCTACACTCTGATGAAGAAGGACTTTGGAAATCGCTGTATTCAACTCAGATACACGTGGGTTCAGGCACAACGATTCCACATGCTTTTCTCACAACCTTTCCCTGCCACTAACATGAGGACGTTAGCAGCTCCTTCTACAGTCAAGCAGGATGCGGGAGGGTTGTGCCCTGTCCTTAGCTCTCACAGGGAAGCATGCCTTGAAGCCAGCTGTCAACTAGCTGCATTCTTATGGCAGGGTGAAGGTAGCAGTATTCTGAGACAGGAGGTTCCCAGATTACCACTCTACTGCACCTGGAGATACCCTCCAGGTCTGCATTGTTAACTTGCGTCTCATAGCCTCTGGCAAACGTCTCTGGTGAAGACGTGCGAAACTCACTCTGCAGGCAGTGTGGAACTGTGAGGGACTGAGGGTGAGCTCAACTCTCAGAAGTAAGATGATTTTGGACAAGGCGTTCAGCTACCTTCTCACATATGGAACTTAGTATGTAGCACCAGTCTACCCCAGGAATTACTGGGAAATCGCTTGATTGAGCTTGGAGGCACTCGTCTTGTGTGCCGGGAGATTCCAGTTACCTCTCCCAACACTTGCGTCAAGCAGCGAGCCTAGGCCTTTTGGAAGCGAAAGGTAGCTGCAGGCAGGATGTAGGGTTACAGGCCATAAGCTCAACTCTCAGAAGTGTGTATGCATGGGAGGCAGATGTCTGCTACCCACTCGGACATGGGAGTTGGAACCTAGCTACACTCCTATTGAAGAAGGATGTTGGAAATCGCTGTATTCAACTCAGATACACGGGAGTTCAGGCCCAATGCTTACACATGCTTTTCCCACAACCTATCCCAGCCACTAACATAAGGAGGTTAGCAGGTACGTCTACAGTCAGGCAGGATGCGGGAGGGTTCTGCCCTGTCCTCAGCTCTCACAGGGAAGCATGCCTAGAAGCCAGCTCTCAACTAGCTGCATTCTTATGACAGTGTGAAGGTAGCAGTATTCTGAGTAAGGAGGTTCCCAGATTACCACTCTACTGCACCTGGAGATACCGTCCAGGTCTGCATTGTTAACTTGCGTCTCAGAGGCCTCTGGCAAAAGTCTCTGGTGAAGACGTGGGAAACTCACTCTGCAGGCAGTGTGGAACTGTGAGGGACTGAGGGTGAGCTCAACTCTCAGCAGTAAGATGATTTTGGACAAGGCGTTCAGCTACCTTCTCACATATGGAACTTAGTATGTAGCACCAGTCTACCCCAGGAATTACTGGGAAATCGCTGGATTGAGCTTGGAGGCACTAGTCTTGTGTGCCGGCAGATTCCAGTTACCTCTCCCAACACTTCGGTGAAGCAGCGAGCCTAGGCCTTTTGGAAGCGAAAGGTAGCTGCAGGCAGGAGGTAGGGTTACAGGCCATAAGCTCAACTCTCAGAAGTGGGTATGCATGGGAGGCAGATGTCTGCTACCCACTCGGACATGCGAGTGGGAACCTAGCTACACTCTGATGAAGAAGGACTTTGGAAATCGCTGTATTCAACTCAGATACACGTGGGTTCAGGCACAACGATTCCACATGCTTTTCTCACAACCTTTCCCTGCCACTAACATGAGGACGTTAGCAGCTCCTTCTACAGTCAAGCAGGATGCGGGAGGGTTGTGCCCTGTCCTTAGCTCTCACAGGGAAGCATGCCTTGAAGCCAGCTGTCAACTAGCTGCATTCTTATGGCAGGGTGAAGGTAGCAGTATTCTGAGACAGGAGGTTCCCAGATTACCACTCTACTGCACCTGGAGATACCCTCCAGGTCTGCATTGTTAACTTGCGTCTCAGAGCCTCTGGCAAACGTCTCTGGTGAAGACGTGCGAAACTCACTCTGCAGGCAGTGTGGAACTGTGAGGGACTGAGGGTGAGCTCAACTCTCAGAAGTAAGATGATTTTGGACAAGGCGTTCAAGCTACCTACTCACGTATGGAACTTAGTATGTAGCACCAGTCTACCCCAGGAATTACTAGGAAATCGCTTGATTGAGCTTGGAGGCACTCGTCTTGTGTGCCGGGAGATTCCAGTTACCTCTCCCAACACTTGCGTCAAGCAGCGAGCCTAGGCCTTTTGGAAGCGAAAGGTAGCGGCAGGCAGGATGTAGGGTTACAGGCCATAAGCTCAACTCTCAGAAGTGTGTATGCATGGGAGGCAGATGTCTGCTACCCACTCGGACATGGGAGTTGGAACCTAGCTACACTCCTATTGAAGAAGGATGTTGGAAATCGCTGTATTCAACTCAGATACACGGGAGTTCAGGCCCAATGCTTACACATGCTTTTCCCACAACCTATCCCAGCCACTAACATAAGGAGGTTAGCAGGTACGTCTACAGTCAGGCAGGATGCGGGAGGGTTCTGCCCTGTCCTCAGCTCTCACAGGGAAGCATGCCTAGAAGCCAGCTCTCAACTAGCTGCATTCTTATGACAGTGTGAAGGTAGCAGTATTCTGAGTAAGGAGGTTCCCAGATTACCACTCTCCTGCACCTGGAGATACCGTCCAGGTCTGCATTGTTAACTTGCGTCTCAGAGGCCTCTGGCAAAAGTCTCTGGTGAAGACGTGGGAAACTCACTCTGCAGGCAGTGTGGAACTGTGAGGGACTGAGGGTGAGCTCAACTCTCAGCAGTAAGATGATTTTGGACAAGGCGTTCAGCTACCTTCTCACATATGGAACTTAGTATGTAGCACCAGTCTACCCCAGGAATTACTGGGAAATCGCTGGATTGAGCTTGGAGGCACTAGTCTTGTGTGCCGGGCAGATTCCAGTTACCTCTCCCAACACTTCGGTGAAGCAGCGAGCCTAGGCCTTTTGGAAGCGAAAGGTAGCTGCAGGCAGGAGGTAGGGTTACAGGCCATAAGCTCAACTCTCAGAAGTGGGTATGCATGGGAGGCAGATGTCTGCTACCCACTCGGACATGCGAGTGGGAACCTAGCTACACTCTGATGAAGAAGGACTTTGGAAATCGCTGTATTCAACTCAGATACACGTGGGTTCAGGCACAACGATTCCACATGCTTTTCTCACAACCTTTCCCTGCCACTAACATGAGGACGTTAGCAGCTCCTTCTACAGTCAAGCAGGATGCGGGAGGGTTGTGCCCTGTCCTTAGCTCTCACAGGGAAGCATGCCTTGAAGCCAGCTGTCAACTAGCTGCATTCTTATGGCAGGGTGAAGGTAGCAGTATTCTGAGACAGGAGGTTCCCAGATTACCACTCTACTGCACCTGGAGATACCCTCCAGGTCTGCATTGTTAACTTGCGTCTCATAGCCTCTGGCAAACGTCTCTGGTGAAGACGTGCGAAACTCACTCTGCAGGCAGTGTGGAACTGTGAGGGACTGAGGGTGAGCTCAACTCTCAGAAGTAAGATGATTTTGGACAAGGCGTTCAGCTACCTTCTCACATATGGAACTTAGTATGTAGCACCAGTCTACCCCAGGAATTACTAGGAAATCGCTTGATTGAGCTTGGAGGCACTCGTCTTGTGTGCCGGGAGATTCCAGTTACCTCTCCCAACACTTGCGTCAAGCAGCGAGCCTAGGCCTTTTGGAAGCGAAAGGTAGCTGCAGGCAGGATGTAGGGTTACAGGCCATAAGCTCAACTCTCAGAAGTGTGTATGCATGGGAGGCAGATGTCTGCTACCCACTCGGACATGCGAGTGGGAACCTAGCTACACTCTGATGAAGAAGGACTTTTGGAAATCGCTGTATTCAACTCAGATACACGTGGGTTCAGGCACAACGCTTCCACATGCTTTTCCCACAACCTATCCCTGCCACTAACATAAGGAGGTTAGCAGGTCCGTCTACAGTCAGGCAGGATGCGGGAGGGTTCTGCCCTGTCCTCAGCTCTCACAGGGAAGCATGCCTAGAAGCCAGCTCTCAAACTAGCTGCATTCTTATGACAGTGTGAAGGTAGCAGTATTCTGAGTAAGGAGGTTCCAGATTACCACTCTCCTGCACCTGGAGATACCGTCCAGGTCTGCATTGTTAACTTGCGTTCTCAGAGGCCTCTGGCAAAAGTCTCTGGTGAAGACGTGGAAACTCACTCTGCAGGCAGTGTGGAACTGTGAGGGACTGAGGGTTTGAGCTCAACTCTCAGCAGTAAGATGATTTTGGACAAGGCGTTCAGCTACCTTCTCACATATGGAACTTAGTATGTAGCACCAGTCTACCCCAGGAATTACTGGGAAATCGCTGGATTGAGCTTGGAGGCCACTCGTCTTGTGTGCCGGGCAGATTCCAGTTACCTCTCCCAACACTTCGCGTGCAAGCAGCGAGCTAGGCCTTTTGGAAGCGAAAGGTAGTGCAGGCAGGATGGTAGGGTTACAGGCCATAAGCTCAACTCTCAGAAGTGGTATGCATGGAGGCAGATGTCTGCTACCCACTCGGACATGCGAAGTGGGAACCTAGCTACACTCTGATGAAGACGGACTTTGGAAATCGCTGTATTCAACCAGATACACGGGGTTCAGGCACAACGATTCCACATGCTTTTCTCACAACCTTTCCCGCCACTAACATGAGGACGGTTAGCAGCTCCTTCTACAGTCAGGCAGGATGCGGGAGGGTTTCTGCCCTGTCCTCAGCTCTCACAGGGAAGCATGCCTTTAACAGCTCAGCTGTCACACTAGCTGCATTCTTATGGCAGGACGTGAAGTAGCCGTATTCTGAGACAGGAGGGTTCCCAGACTACCCACCTCTACTGCACCTGGAGATACCCTCCAGGTCTGCATTGTTAACTTGCGTCTCATAGCCTCTGGCAAACGTCTCTGGTGAAGACGTGC
>NW_023330201.1:0-22741 GCF_011100685.1 Canis lupus familiaris
CTCACAGTTCCACACTGCGTGCAGAGTGAGTTTCGCACGTCTTCACCAGAGATTTTGCAGAGGCTTCTGAGACGCAAGTTAACTTGCAGACCTGGAGGGTATCTCCAGTGCAGTAGAGTAGAGTGGTAATCTGGGAACCTCCTGTCTCAGAATACTGCTACCTAGACCCTGCCATAAGTATGAGCTAGTTGACAGCTGGCTTCAAGGCATGTTTCCCTGTGAGAGCTAAGGACAGGGCACAACCCCCCGCCATCCTGCTTGACTGTAGAAGGCGCTGCTAACGACCTCATGTTAGTGGCAGGGAAAGGTTGTGAGAAAAGCATGTAGAATCGTTGTGCCTGAACCCACGTGTATCGAGTTGAATACAGCGATTTCCAAAGTCCTTCTCATCAGATTGTAGAGAGGTTCCCTCTGCATGTACGAGTGGGTAGCAGACATCTGCCTACCATGCATACCCACTTCTGAGAGTTGACTTATGGCTGTAACCCTACCTCCTGCCTGCAGCTACCTTTCTGCTATCCTAAAAGGCCTAGGCTCGCTGCTTGAAACGCAAGTTTGGGAGAGGTAACTGGAATCTCCCGGCACACAAGACGTAGTGCCTCCAAGCTCAATCAGTGATTTCCCTAGTAACTATCCTGGGTATACTGGTGGCTACATACTAAGTTCCATACGTGAGTAGGTAGTTGAACGCCTTGTCCAAAAACATCTTACTTCTGAGAGTTGAGCTCACCCGCAGTCCCTCACAGTTCCACACTGCCTGCAGAGTGAGTTTCGCACAGTCTTCAACCGAGACGTTGCCAGAGGCTCTGAGACGCAAGTTAACATGCAGACCTGAGGTGTATCTCCAGGGTGCAGTAGAGTGGTAATCTGGGGAACCTCCTGTCTCAGAATACTGCTACCTTCACACCCTGGCCATAAGAATGGCAGCTAGTTGACAGCTGGCTTCAAGGCATGCTTCCCTGTGAGAGCTAAGGACAGGGCACAACCCTCCCGCATCCTGCTTGACTGTAGAAGGAGCTGCTAACGTCCTCATGTTAGTGGCAGGGAAAGGTTGTGAGAAAAGCATGTGAATCGTTTGTGCCTGAACCCACTGTGTAATCTGAGTTGAAATACAGCGATTTCCAAAGTCCTTCTTCATCAGAGTGTAGCTAGGTTCCCACTCGCATGTCCGAGTGGGTAGCAGACATCTGCCTCCCATGCATACCACTTCTGAGGAGTTGAGCTTATGGCCTGTAACCCTACCTCCTGCCTGCCGCTACCTTTCGCTTCCAAAAGGCCTAGGCTCGCTGCTTCACCGAAGGTGTTGGGAGAGGTAACTGGAATCTCCCGGCACACAAGACTAGTGCCTCCAAGCTCAATCCAGCGATTTCCCAGTAATTCCTGGGGTAGACTGGTGCTACATACTAAGTTCCATATGTGAGGAAGGTAGCTGAACGCCTTGTCCAAAATCATCTTACTGCTGAGAGGTTTGAGCTCACCCTCAGTCCTCACAGTTCCACACTGCCCTGCAGAGTGATGTTCCGCACGGTCTTCACCAAGAGCGTTTGCCATAAGGCTTCTGAGACGCAAAGTTAACAATGCAGACCTGCACGTGTATCATCCAGGTGCAGTAGAGTGCTAATCTGGGGAAACCTCCTTAACTCAGAATACTGCTACCTTCAAACACCTGTCCATAGAATGCAAGCTAGTTGAGAGCTGGCGTCGAGGCATGCTTCCCTGTTGAGAGCTGAGGACAGGGCAGAACCCTCCGCGCAGTCCTGCCTGACTGTAGACGTACCTGCTAACCTCCTTATGTTAGTGGCTGGGATAGGTTGTGGGGAAAAGCAATGTGTAAGCAAATTGGGTCTGAACTCCCGTGTATCTGAGTTGAATACAGCGATTTCCAACATCCTTCTTCAATAGAGTGTAGCTAGGTTACATCCCATGTCCGAGTGGGTAGCAGACATCTGGCCTCCCATTATACACACTTCTGAGAGTTGAGCTTATGGCCTGTAACCCTACATCCTGCCTGCCGCTACCTTTCGCTTCCAAAAGGCCTAGGCTTCGCTGCTTGACGCAAGTGTTGGGAGAGGTAATTGGAATCTCCCGGCACACAAGACGATTGCCTCCAAGCTCAATCAAAGCGATTTCCTAGTAATTCCTGGGGTAGACTGGTGCTACATACTAAGTTCCATACGTGAGTAGGTAGTTGAAAACGCCTGTCCAAAACATCTTACTTCTGAGAGTTGAGCTGACCCTCAGTCCCTCACAGTTCCACACTGCCTGCAGAGTGAGTTTCCGCACGTCTTCACCAGAGACGTTTGCCAGAGGCTTCTGAGACGCAAGTTAACAATGCAGACCTGGAGGGTAATCTCCAGGTGCAGTAGAGTGGTAATCTGGGAACCTCCTGTCTCAGATACTGCTACCTTCGACCCTGCCATAAGAATGCAGCTAGTTGACAGCTGGCTTCAAGGCATGCTTCCCTGTGAGAGCTAAGGACAGGGCACAACCCTCCCTCATCCTGCTTGACTGTAGAAGGAGCTGCTAACGTCCTCATGTTAGTGGCAGGGAAAGGTTGTGAGAAAAGCATGTGGAATCGTTGTGCCTGAACCCACGTGTATCTGAGTTGAATACAGCGATTTCCAAAAGTCCTTCTTCATCAGAGTGTAGCTAGGTTCCCACTCGCATGTACGAGTGGGTAGCAGACATCTGCCTCCCATGCATACACACTTCTGAGAGTTGAGCTTATGGCCTGTAACCCTACCTCCTGCCTGCAGCTACCTTTCGCTTCCAAAAGGCCTAGGCTCGCTGCTTCACCGAAGTGTTGGGAGAGGTAACTGGAATCTCCCGGCACACAAGACTAGTGCCTCCAAGCTCAATCCAGCGATTTCCCAGTAATTCCTGGGGTAGACTGGTGCTACATACTAAGTTCCATATGTGAGAAGGTAGCTGAACGCCTTGTCCAAAATCATCTTACTGCTGAGAGTTGAGCTCACCCTCAGTCCCTCACAGTTCCACACTGCCTGCAGAGTGAGTTTCCCACGTCTTCACCAGAGACTTTTGCCAGAGGCTTCTGAGACGCAAGTTAACAATGCAGACCTGGACGGTATCTCCAGGTGCAGTAGAGTGGTAATCTGGGAACCTCCTTACTCAGAATACTGCTACCTTCACACTGTCATAAGAATGCAGCTAGTTGAGAGCTGGCTTCTAGGCATGCTTCCCTGTGAGAGCTGAGGACAGGGCAGGACCATCCCGCATCCTGCCTGACTGTAGACGTACCTGCTAACCTCCTTATGTTAGTGGCTGGGATAGGTTGTGGGAAAAGCATGTGTAAGCATTGGGCCTGAACTCCCGTGTATCTGAGTTGAATACAGCGATTTCCAACATCCTTCTTCAATAGGAGTGTAGCTAGGTTCCAACTCCCATGTCCGAGTGGGTAGCAGACATCTGCCTCCCATGCATACACACTTCTGAGAGTTGAGCTTATGGCCTGTAACCCTACATCCTGCCTGCCGCTACCTTTCGCTTCCAAAAGGCCTAGGCTCGCTGCTTGGAGCAAGTGTTGTGAGAGGTAACTGGAATCTCCCGGCACACAAGACGAGTGCCTCCAAGCTCAATCAAGCGATTTCCTAGTAATTCCTGGGGTAGACTGGTGCTACATACTAAGTTCCATATGTGAGAAGGTAGCTGAACGCCTTGTCCAAAAATCATCTTACTGCTGAGAGTTGAGCTCACCCTCAGTCCCTCACAGTTCCACACTGCCTGCAGAGTGAGTTTCCCACTTCTTCACCAGAGACCTTTGCCAGAGGCTTCTGAGACGCAAGTTAACAATGCAGACCTGGAGGTATCTCCAGGTGCAGTAGAGTGGTAATCTGGGAACCTCCTTACTCAGAATACTGCTACCTTCACACTGTCATAAGAATGCAGCTAGTTGAGAGCTGGCTTCTAGGCATGCTTCCCTGTGAGAGCTGAGGACAGGGCAGAACCCTCCCGCATCCTGCCTGACTGTAGACGTACCTGCTAACCTCCTTATGTTAGTGGCTGGGATAGGTTGTGGGAAAAGCATGTGGAAGCATTTGGCCTGAACTCCCGTGTATCTGAGTTGAATACAGCGATTTCCAACATCCTTCTTCAATCAGGAGTGTAGCTAGGTTCCAACTCCCATGTCCGAGTGGGTAGCAGACATCTGCCTCCCATGCATACACACTTCTGAGAGTTGAGCTTATGGCCTGTAACCCTACATCCTGCCTGCAGCTACCTTTCGCTTCCAAAAGGCCTAGGCTCGCTGCTTGACGCAAGTGTTGGGAGAGGTACTGGAATCTCCCGGCACACAAGACGAGTGCCTCCAAGCTCAATCAAGCGATTTCCTAGTAATTCCTGGGGTAGACTGGTGCTACATACTAAGTTCCATACGTGAGTAGGTAGTTGAACACGCCTTGTCCAAAAACATCTTACTTCTGAGAGTTGAGCTGACCCTCAGTCCCTCACAGTTCCACACTGCCTGCAGAGTGAGTTTCGCACGTCTTCACCAGAGACGTTTGCCAGAGGCTTCTGAGACGCCAGTAAATGCAGACCTGAGGGTATCTCCAGGTGCAGTAGACTGTAAATCTGGGAACCTCCTGTCTCAGAATACTGCTACCTTGAACCCTGCCATAAGTATGCAGCTAGTTGACAGCTGGCTTCAAGGCATGTTCCCTGTGAGAGCTAAGGACAGTGCACAACCTTCCCGCATCCTGTTTGACCTGTAGAGGAGCTGCTAACGTCCTCATGTTAGTGGCAGGGAAAGGTTGTGAGAAAAGCATGTGAATCGTTGTGCCTGAACCCACGTGTATCTGAGTTGAATACAGCGATTTCCAAAGTCCTTCTTCATCAGAGTGTAGCTAGGTTCCCACTCGCATGTATGAGTGGGTACCAGACATGTGCCATCCCACGCATACCCACTTCTGAGAGTTGAGCTTATTGCCTGTAACCCTACCTCCTGCCTGAAGCTACCTTTCCGCTTCCAAAAGGCCTAGGCTCGCTGCTTGACGCAAGTGTTGGGAGAGGTAACTGGAATCTCCCGGCACACAAGACGAGTGCCTCCAAGCTCAATCAAGCGATTTCCTAGTAATTCCTGGGTAGACTGGTGCAACATACTAAGTTCCATACTGTGAGTAGTTAGTTGAACGCTTTGTCCAAAGACATCTTACTTCTGAGAGTTGAGCTGACCCTCGGTCCCTCACAGTTCACACTGCCCTGCAGAGTGAGTTTCCCACGTCTTCACCAGAGACTTTTGCCAGAGGCCTCTACGACGCAAGTTAACAATGCAGACCTGGACGGTATCTCCAGGTGCAGTAGAGTGGTAAATCTGGGATCCTCCTTACTCAGAATACTGCTACCTTCACACTGTCATAAGAATGCAGCTAGTTGAGAGCTGGCTTCTAGGAATGCTTCCCTGTGAGAGCTGAGGACAGGGCAGAACCTCCCGCATCCTGCCTGACTGTAACGTACCTGCTAACCTCTTTATGTTAGTGGCTGGATAGGTTGTGAGAAAAGCATGTGTAAGCATTGGGCCTGAAATCCCGTGTATCTGAGTTGAATACAGCGATTTCCAACATCCTTCTTCAATAGGATGTAGCTAGGATACAACTACCATGTCCGAGTGGGTAGCAGATATCTGCCTCCCATACGTACACACTTCTGAGAGTTGAGTGACCCTCAGTCCCTCACAGTTCCCCACTGCGTGCAGAGTGAGTTTCGCACGTCTTCACCAGAGACGGTTTGCCAGAGGCTTCTGAGACGCAAGTTAACATTGCAGACCTGGAGGGTATCTCCAGGTGCAGTAGAGTGGTAATCTGGGAACCTCCTGTCTCAGAATACTGCTACCTAGACCCTGCCATAAGTATGCAGCTAGTTGACCAGCTGGCTTCAAGGCATGTTTCCCTGTGAGGCTAAGGACAGGGCACAACCCCCCGCATCCTGCTTGACTGTAGAAGGCGCTGCTAACGACCTCATGTTAGTGGCAGGGAAAGGTTGTGAGAAAAGCATGTAGAATCGTTGTGCCTTGAACCCACGTGTATCTGAGTTGAATACAGCGATTTCCAAAGTCCTTCTTCATCAGAGTGTAGCTAGGTTCCCACTCGCATGTCCGAGTGGGTAGCAGACATCTGCCTCCCATGCATACCCACTTCTGAGAGTTGAGCTTATGGCCTGTAACCCTACCTCCTGCCTGCAGCTACCTTTCGCTTCCAAAAGGCCTAGGCTCGCTGCTTCACCGAAGTGTTGGGAGAGGTAACTGGAATCTCCCGGCACACAAGACTAGTGCCTCCAAGCTCAATCCAGCGATTTCCCAGTAATTCCTGGGGTAGACTGGTGCTACATACTAAGTTCCATATGTGAGAAGGTAGCTGAACGCCTTGTCCAAAATCATCTTACTTCTGAGAGTTGAGCTCACCCTCAGTCCCTCACAGTTCCACACTGCCTGCAGAGTGAGTTTCCCACGTCTTCACCAGAGACGTTTGCCAGAGGCTTCTGAGACGCAAGTTAACAATGCAGACCTGGAGGGTATCTCCAGGTGCAGTAGAGTGGTAATCTGGGAACCTCCTGTCTCAGAATACTGCTACCTTCACCCTGCCATAAGAATGCAGCTAGTTGACAGCTGGCTTCAAGGCATGCTTCCCTGTGAGAGCTAAGGACAGGGCACAACCCTCCCGCATCCTGCTTGACTGTAGAAGGAGCTGCTAACGTCCTCATGTTAGTGGCAGGGAAAGGTTGTGAGAAAAGCATGTGGAATCGTTGTGCCTGAACCCACGTGTATCTGAGTTGAATACAGCGATTTCCAAAGTCCTTCTTCATCAGAGTGTAGCTAGGTTCCCACTCGCATGTCCGAGTGGGTAGCAGACATCTGCCTCCCATGCATACCCACTTCTGAGAGTTGAGCTTATGGCCTGTAACCCTACCTCCTGCCTGCAGCTACCTTTCGCTTCCAAAAGGCCTAGGCTCGCTGCTTCACCGAAGTGTTGGGAGAGGTAACTGGAATCTCCCGGCACACAAGACTAGTGCCTCCAAGCTCAATCCAGCGATTTCCCAGTAATTCCTGGGGTAGACTGGTGCTACATACTAAGTTCCATATGTGAGAAGGTAGCTGAACGCCTTGTCCAAAATCATCTTACTGCTGAGAGTTGAGCTCACCCTCAGTCCCTCACAGTTCCACACTGCCTGCAGAGTGAGTTTCCCACGTCTTCACCAGAGACTTTTGCCAGAGGCCTCTGAGACGCAAGTTAACAATGCAGACCTGGACGGTATCTCCAGGTGCAGTAGAGTGGTAATCTGGGAACCTCCTTACTCAGAATACTGCTACCTTCACACTGTCATAAGAATGCAGCTAGTTGAGAGCTGGCTTCTAGGCATGCTTCCCTGTGAGAGCTGAGGACAGGGCAGAACCCTCCCGCATCCTGCCTGACTGTAGACGTACCTGCTAACCTCCTTATGTTAGTGGCTGGGATAGGTTGTGGGAAAAGCATGTGTAAGCATTGGGCCTGAACTCCCGTGTATCTGAGTTGAATACAGCGATTTCCAACATCCTTCTTCAATAGGAGTGTAGCTAGGTTCCAACTCCCATGTCCGAGTGGGTAGCAGACATCTGCCTCCCATGCATACACACTTCTGAGAGTTGAGCTCATGGCCTGTAACCCTACATCCTGCCTGCCGCTACCTTTCGCTTCCAAAAGGCCTAGGCTCGCTGCTTGACGCAAGTGTTGGGAGAGGTAACTGGAATCTCCCGGCACACAAGACGAGTGCCTCCAAGCTCAATCAAGCGATTTCCTAGTAATTCCTGGGGTAGACTGGTGCTACATACTAAGTTCCATACGTGAGTAGGTAGTTGAACGCCTTGTCCAAAAACATCTTACTTCTGAGAGTTGAGCTCACCCTCAGTCCCTCACAGTTCCACACTGCCTGCAGAGTGAGTTTCGCACGTCTTCACCAGAGACGTTTGCCAGAGGCTTCTGAGACGCAAGTTAACAATGCAGACCTGGAGGGTATCTCCAGGTGCAGTAGAGTGGTAATCTGGGAACCTCCTGTCTCAGAATACTGCTACCTTCACCCTGCCATAAGAATGCAGCTAGTTGACAGCTGGCTTCAAGGCATGCTTCCCTGTGAGAGCTAAGGACAGGGCACAACCCTCCCGCATCCTGCTTGACTGTAGAAGGAGCTGCTAACGTCCTCATGTTAGTGGCAGGGAAAGGTTGTGAGAAAAGCATGTGGAATCGTTGTGCCTGAACCCACGTGTATCTGAGTTGAATACAGCGATTTCCAAAGTCCTTCTTCATCAGAGTGTAGCTAGGTTCCCACTCGCATGTCCGAGTGGGTAGCAGACATCTGCCTCCCATGCATACCCACTTCTGAGAGTTGAGCTTATGGCCTGTAACCCTACCTCCTGCCTGCAGCTACCTTTCGCTTCCAAAAGGCCTAGGCTCGCTGCTTCACCGAAGTGTTGGGAGAGGTAACTGGAATCTCCCGGCACACAAGACTAGTGCCTCCAAGCTCAATCCAGCGATTTCCCAGTAATTCCTGGGGTAGACTGGTGCTACATACTAAGTTCCATATGTGAGAAGGTAGCTGAACGCCTTGTCCAAAATCATCTTACTGCTGAGAGTTGAGCTCACCCTCAGTCCCTCACAGTTCCACACTGCCTGCAGAGTGAGTTTCCCACGTCTTCACCAGAGACTTTTGCCAGAGGCCTCTGAGACGCAAGTTAACAATGCAGACCTGGACGGTATCTCCAGGTGCAGTAGAGTGGTAATCTGGGAACCTCCTTACTCAGAATACTGCTACCTTCACACTGTCATAAGAATGCAGCTAGTTGAGAGCTGGCTTCTAGGCATGCTTCCCTGTGAGAGCTGAGGACAGGGCAGAACCCTCCCGCATCCTGCCTGACTGTAGACGTACCTGCTAACCTCCTTATGTTAGTGGCTGGGATAGGTTGTGGGAAAAGCATGTGTAAGCATTGGGCCTGAACTCCCGTGTATCTGAGTTGAATACAGCGATTTCCAACATCCTTCTTCAATAGGAGTGTAGCTAGGTTCCAACTCCCATGTCCGAGTGGGTAGCAGACATCTGCCTCCCATGCATACACACTTCTGAGAGTTGAGCTTATGGCCTGTAACCCTACCTCCTGCCTGCAGCTACCTTTCGCTTCCAAAAGGCCTAGGCTCGCTGCTTGACGCAAGTGTTGGGAGAGGTAACTGGAATCTCCCGGCACACAAGACGAGTGCCTCCAAGCTCAATCAAGCGATTTCCTAGTAATTCCTGGGGTAGACTGGTGCTACATACTAAGTTCCATACGTGAGTAGGTAGTTGAACGCCTTGTCCAAAACATCTTACTTCTGAGAGTTGAGCTCACCCTCAGTCCCTCACAGTTCCACACTGCCTGCAGAGTGAGTTTCCCACGTCTTCACCAGAGACTTTTGCCAGAGGCCTCTGAGACGCAAGTTAACAATGCAGACCTGGACGGTATCTCCAGGTGCAGTAGAGTGGTAATCTGGGAACCTCCTTACTCAGAATACTGCTACCTTCACACTGTCATAAGAATGCAGCTAGTTGAGAGCTGGCTTCTAGGCATGCTTCCCTGTGAGAGCTGAGGACAGGGCAGAACCCTCCCGCATCCTGCCTGACTGTAGACGTACCTGCTAACCTCCTTATGTTAGTGGCTGGGATAGGTTGTGGGAAAAGCATGTGTAAGCATTGGGCCTGAACTCCCGTGTATCTGAGTTGAATACAGCGATTTCCAACATCCTTCTTCAATAGGAGTGTAGCTAGGTTCCAACTCCCATGTCCGAGTGGGTAGCAGACATCTGCCTCCCATGCATACACACTTCTGAGAGTTGAGCTTATGGCCTGTAACCCTACATCCTGCCTGCCGCTACCTTTCGCTTCCAAAAGGCCTAGGCTCGCTGCTTGACGCAAGTGTTGGGAGAGGTAACTGGAATCTCCCGGCACACAAGACGAGTGCCTCCAAGCTCAATCAAGCGATTTCCTAGTAATTCCTGGGGTAGACTGGTGCTACATACTAAGTTCCATACGTGAGTAGGTAGTTGAACGCCTTGTCCAAAAACATCTTACTTCTGAGAGTTGAGCTCACCCTCAGTCCCTCACAGTTCCACACTGCCTGCAGAGTGAGTTTCGCACGTCTTCACCAGAGACGTTTGCCAGAGGCTTCTGAGACGCAAGTTAACAATGCAGACCTGGAGGGTATCTCCAGGTGCAGTAGAGTGGTAATCTGGGAACCTCCTGTCTCAGAATACTGCTACCTTCACCCTGCCATAAGAATGCAGCTAGTTGACAGCTGGCTTCAAGGCATGCTTCCCTGTGAGAGCTAAGGACAGGGCACAACCCTCCCGCATCCTGCTTGACTGTAGAAGGAGCTGCTAACGTCCTCATGTTAGTGGCAGGGAAAGGTTGTGAGAAAAGCATGTGGAATCGTTGTGCCTGAACCCACGTGTATCTGAGTTGAATACAGCGATTTCCAAAGTCCTTCTTCATCAGAGTGTAGCTAGGTTCCCACTCGCATGTACGAGTGGGTAGCAGACATCTGCCTCCCATGCATACACACTTCTGAGAGTTGAGCTTATGGCCTGTAACCCTACCTCCTGCCTGCAGCTACCTTTCGCTTCCAAAAGGCCTAGGCTCGCTGCTTGACGCAAGTGTTGGGAGAGGTAACTGGAATCTCCCGGCACACAAGACGAGTGCCTCCAAGCTCAATCAAGCGATTTCCTAGTAATTCCTGGGGTAGACTGGTGCTACATACTAAGTTCCATACGTGAGTAGGTAGTTGAACGCCTTGTCCGAAAACATATTACTTCTGAGAGTTTAGCTCACCCTCAGTCCCTCACAGTTCCACACTGCCTGCAGAGTGAGTTTCCCACGTCTTCACCAGAGACTTTTGCCAGAGGCCTCTGAGACGCAAGTTAACAATGCAGACCTGGACGGTATCTCCAGGTGCAGTAGAGTGGTAATCTGGGAATCCTCCTTACTCAGAATACTGCTACCTTCACACTGTCATAAGAATGCAGCTAGTTGAGAGCTGGCTTCTAGGCATGCTTCCCTGTGAGAGCTGAGGACAGGGCAGAACCCTCCCGCATCCTGCCTGACTGTAGACGTACCTGCTAACCTCCTTATGTTAGTGGCTGGGATAGGTTGTGGGAAAAGCATGTGTAAGCATTGGGCCTGAACTCCCGTGTATCTGAGTTGAATACAGCGATTTCCAACATCCTTCTTCAATAGGAGTGTAGCTAGGTTCCAACTCCCATGTCCGAGTGGGTAGCAGACATCTGCCTCCCATGCATACACACTTCTGAGAGTTGATGCTTATGGCCTGTAACCCTACATCCTGCCTGCCGCTACCTTTCGCTTCCAAAAGGCCTAGGCTCGCTGCTTGACGCAAGTGTTGGGAGAGGTAATTGGAATCTCCCGGCACACAAGACGAGTGCCTCCAAGCTCAATCAAGCGATTTCCTAGTAATTCCTGGGGTAGACTGGTGCTACATACTAAGTTCCATACGTGAGTAGGTAGTTGAACGCCTTGTCCAAAACATCTTACTTCTGAGAGTTGAGCTGACCCTCAGTCCCTCACAGTTCCACACTGCCTGCAGAGTGAGTTTCGCACGTCTTCACCAGAGACGTTTGCCAGAGGCTTCTGAGACGCAAGTTAACAATGCAGACCTGCAGGGTATCTCAGGTGCAGTAGACTGTAATCTGGGAAACCTCCTGTCTCAGAATACTGCTACCTTGACCCTGCCATAAGTATGCAGCTAGTTGACAGCTGGCTTCAAGGCATGTTCCCTGTGAGAGCTAAGGGACAGGGCACAACCTCTCCCGCATCCTGCTTGACTGTAGAAGGAGCTGCTAACGTCCTCATGTTAGTGGCAGGGAAAGGTGTGAGAAAGCATGTGGAATCGTTGTGCCTGAACCCACGTGTATCTGAGTTGAATACAGCGATTTCCAAAGTCCTTCTTCATCAGAGTGTAGCTAGGTTCCCACTCGCATGTATGAGTGGGTACCAAGACATGTGCCCTCCCACGCATACCCACTTCTGAGAGTTGAGCTTATTGCCTGTAACCCTACCTCCCTGCCTGAAGCTACCTTTCGCTTTTCCAAAAGGCCTAGCTCGCTGCTTGACGCAAGTGTTGGAGAGGTAACTGGAATCTCACGGCACACAAGACGAGTGCCCTCCAAGCTCAATCAAAGCGATTTCCTAGTAATTCCTGGGGTAGACTGGTGCAACATACTAAGTTCCATACGTGAGTAGTTAGTTGAACGCTTTGTCCAAAGACTCTTACTTCTGAGAGTTGAGCTGACCCTCGGTCCCTCAGAGTTCCACACTGCCTGCAAGAGTGAGTTTCCCACGTCTTCACCAGAGACTTTTGCCAGAGGCCTCTACGACGCAAGTTAACAATGCAGACCTGGACGGTATCCTCCAGGTGCAGTAGAGTGGTAATCTGGGGATCCTCCTTACTCAAGAATACTGCTACCTTCACACTGTCATAAGAATGCAGCTAGTTGAGAGCTGGCTTCTAGGAATGCTTCCTGTGAGAGCTGAGGACAGGGCAGAACCCTCCCGCATCCTGCCTGACTGTAGACTTACCTGCTAACCTCTTTATGTTAGTGGCTGGGAATAGGTTGTGAGAAAAGCATGTGTAAGCATTGGGCCTGAACTCCCGTGTATCTGAGTTGAATACAGCGATTTCCAACATCCTTCTTCAATAGGAGTGTAGCTAGGAGACAACTCCCATGTCCGAGTGGGGTAGCAGAACATCTGCCTCCCATGCATACACACTTCTGAGAGTTGAGTTGACCCTCAGTCCCTCACAGTTCCCCACTGCGTGCAGAGTGAGTTTCGCACGTCTTCACCAGAGACGTTTGCCAGAGGCTTCTGAGACGCAAGTTAACAATGCAGACCTGGAGGGTATCTCCAGGTGGCAGTAGAGTGGTAATCTGGGAACCTCCTGTCTCAGAATACTGCTACCCTAGACCCTGCCATAAGTATGCAGCTAGTTGACAGCTGGCTTCAAGGCATGTTTCCCTGTGAGAGCTAAGGACAGGGCACAACCCTCCCGCATCCTGCTTGACTGTAGAAGGCGCTGCTAACGACCTCATGTTAGTGGCAGGGAAAGGTTTGTGAGAAAAGCATGTGGAATCGTTGTGCCTGAACCCACGTGTAATCTGAGTTGAATACAGCGATTTCCAAAGTCCTTCTTCAATCAGATTGTAGAGAGGTTCCCTCTCGCATGTAACGAGGGGTAGCAGACATCTGCCTCCCATGCATACCCACTTCTGAGAGTTGAGCTTATGGCCTGTAAACCCTACCTCCTGCCTGCAGCTACATTGCGCTTCCAAAAGGCCTAGGCTCGCTGCTTCACACGAAGTGTTGGGTAGAGGTAACTGGAATCTCCCGGCACACAAGACTAGTGCCTCCAAGCTCAATCCAGCGATTTCCCAGTAATTCCTGGGGTAGACTGGTGCTACATACTAAGTTCCATATGTGAGAAGGTAGCTGAACGCCTTGTCCAAAATCATCTTACTGCTGAGAGTTGAGCTCACCTTCAGTCCCTCACAGTTCCACACTGCCTGCAGAGTGAGTTTCCCACGTCTTCACCAGAGACTTTTGCCAGAGGCCTCTGAGACGCAAGTTAACAATGCAGACCTGGAGGGTATCTCCAGGTGCAGTAGAGTGGTAATCTGGGAACCTCCTGTCTCAGAATACTTCTACCTTCACCCTGCCGTAAGAATGCAGCTAGTTGACAGCTGGCTTCAAGGCATGCTTCCCTTGAGAGCTAAGGACAGGGCACAACCCTCCCGCATCCTGCTTGACTGTAGAAGGAGCTGCTAACGTCCTCATGTTAGTGGCAGGGAAAGGTTGTGAGAAAAGCATGTGGAATCGTTGTGCCTGAACCCACGTGTATCTGAGTTGAATACAGCGATTTCCAAAGTCCTTCTTCATCAGAGTGTAGCTAGGTTCCCACTCGCATGTACGAGTGGGTAGCAGACATCTGCATCCCATGCATACACACTTCTGAGAGTTGAGCTTATGGCCTGTAACCCTACCTCCTGCCTGCAGCTACCTTTCGCTTCCAAAAGGCCTAGGCTCGCTGCTTCACCGAAATGTTGGGAGAGGTAACTGGAATCTCCCGGCACACAAGACTAGTGCCTCCAAGCTCAATCCAGCGATTTCCCAGTAATTCCTGGGGTAGACTGGTGCTACATACTAAGTTCCATATGTGAGAAGATAGCTGAACGCCTTGTCCAAAATCATCTTACTGCTGAGAGTTGAGCTGACCCTCAGTCCCTCACAGTTCCACACTGCCTGCAGAGTGAGTTTCCCACGTCTTCACCAGAGACTTTTGCCAGAGGCCTCTGACACGCAAGTTAACTATGCAGACCTGGACGGTATCTCCAGGTGCAGTAGAGTGGTAATGTGGGAACCTCCTTACTCAGAATACTGCTACCTTCACACTGTCATAAGAATGCAGCTAGTTGAGAGCTGGCTTCTAGGCATGCTTCCCTGTGAGAGCTGAGGACAGGGCAGAACCCTCCCGCATCCTGCCTGACTGTAGACATACCTGCTAACCTCTTTATATTAGTGGCTGGGATAGGTTGTGGGAAAAGCATGTGTAAACATTGGGCCTGAACTCCCGTGTATCTGAGTTGAATACAGCGATTTCCAACATCCTTTTCAATAGGAGTGTAGCTAGGTTCCAACTCCCATGTCCGAGTGGGTAGCAGACATCTGCCTCCCATGCATACACACTTCTGAGAGTTGAGCTTATGGCCTGTAACCCTACCTCCTGCCTGCAGCTACCTTTCGCTTCCAAAAGGCCTAGGCTCGCTGCTTGACGCAAGTGTTGGGAGAGGTAACTGGAATCTCCCGGCACACAAGACGAGTGCCTCCAAGCTCAATCAAGCGATTTCCTAGTAATTCCTGGGGTAGATTGGTGCAACATACTAAGTTCCATACGTGAGTAGTTAGTTGAACGCCTTGTCCAAAAACATCTTACTTCTGAGAGTTGAGCTGACCCTCAGTCCCTCACAGTTCCACACTGCCTGCAGAATGAGTTTCCCACGTCTTCACCAGAGACTTTTGCCAGAGGCCTCTGTGACGCAAGTTAACAAGGCAGACCTGGACGGTATCTCCAGGTGCAGTAGAGTGGTAATCTGGGAAACTCCTTACTCAGAATACTGCTACCTTCACACTGTCATAAGAATGCAGCTAGTTGAGAGCTGGCTTCTAGGCATGCTTCCCTGTGAGAGCTGAGGACAGGGCAGAACCCTCCCGCATCCTGCCTGACTGTAGACGTACCTGCTAACCTCTTTATGTTAGTGGCTGGGATAGGTTGTGGGAAAAGCATGTGTAAGCATTGGGCCTGAACTCCCGTGTATCTGAGTTGAATACAGCGATTTCCAACATCCTTCTTCAATAGGAGTGTAGCTAGGATACAACTCCCATGTCCGAGTGGGTAGCAGACATCTGCCTCCCATGCATACACACTTCTGAGAGTTGATGCTTATGGCCTGTAACCCTACATCCTGCCTGCCGCTACCTTTCGCTTCCAAAAGGCCTAGGCTCGCTGCTTGACGCAAGTGTTGGGAGAGGTAATTGGCATCTCCCGGCACACAAGACGAGTGCCTCCAAGCTCAATCAAGCGATTTCCTAGTAATTCCTGGGGTAGACTGGTGCTACATACTAAGTTCCATACGTGAGTAGGTAGTTGAACGCCTTGTCCAAAAACATCTTACTTCTGAGAGTTGAGCTGACCCTCAGTCCCTCACAGTTCCACACTGCCTGCAGAGTGAGTTTCGCACGTCTTCACCAGAGACGTTTGCCAGAGGCTTCTGAGACGCCAGTTAAATGCAGACCTGGAGGGTATCTCCAGGTGCAGCTAGACTGTAATCTGGGAACCTCCTGTCTCAGAATACTGCTACCTTGACCCTGCCATAAGTATGCAGCTAGTTGACAGCTGGCTTCAAGGCATGTTTCCCTGTGAGAGCTAAGGACAGGGCACAACCTTCCCGCATCCTGTTTGACTGTAGAAGGAGCTGCTAACGTCCTCATGTTAGTGGCAGGGAAAGGTTGTGAGAAAAGCATGTGGAATCGTTGTGCCTGAACCCACGTGTATCTGAGTTGAATACAGCGATATCCAAAGTCCTTCTTCATCAGAGTGTAGCTAGGTTCCCACTCGCATGTATGAGTGGGTACCAGACATGTGCCTCCCACGCATACCCACTTCTGAGAGTTGAGCTTATTGCCTGTAACCCTACCTCCTGCCTGAAGCTACCTTTCGCTTCCAAAAGGCCTAGGCTCGCTGCTTGACGCAAGTGTTGGGAGAGGTAACTGGAATCTCCCGGCACACAAGACGAGTGCCTCCAAGCTCAATCAAGCGATTTCCTAGTAATTCCTGGGGTAGACTGGTGCAACATACTAAGTTCCATACGTGAGTAGTTAGTTGAACGCTTTGTCCAAAGACATCTTACTTCTGAGAGTTGAGCTGACCCTCGGTCCCTCACAGTTCCACACTGCCTGCAGAGTGAGTTTCCCACGTCTTCACCAGAGACTTTTGCCAGAGGCCTCTACGACGCAAGTTAACAATGCAGACCTGGACGGTATCTCCAGGTGCAGTAGAGTGGTAATCTGGGATCCTCCTTACTCAGAATACTGCTACCTTCACACTGTCATAAGAATGCAGCTAGTTGAGAGCTGGCTTCTAGGAATGCTTCCCTGTGAGAGCTGAGGACAGGGCAGAACCCTCCCGCATCCTGCCTGACTGTAGACGTACCTGCTAACCTCTTTATGTTAGTGGCTGGGATAGGTTGTGAGAAAAGCATGTGTAAGCATTGGGCCTGAAATCCCGTGTATCTGAGTTGAATACAGCGATTTCCAACATCCTTCTTCAATAGGAGTGTAGCTAGGATACAACTCCCATGTCCGAGTGGGTAGCAGATATCTGCCTCCCATACGTACACACTTCTGAGAGTTGAGTTGACCCTCAGTCCCTCACAGTTCCCCACTGCGTGCAGAGTGAGTTTCGCACGTCTTCACCAGAGACGTTTGCCAGAGGCTTCTGAGACGCAAGTTAACATTGCAGACCTGGAGGGTATCTCCAGGTGCAGTAGAGTGGTAATCTGGGAACCTCCTGTCTCAGAATACTGCTACCTAGACCCTGCCATAAGTATGCAGCTAGTTGACAGCTGGCTTCAAGGCATGTTTCCCTGTGAGAGCTAAGGACAGGGCACAACCCTCCCGCATCCTGCTTGACTGTAGAAGGCGCTGCTAACGACCTCATGTTAGTGGCAGGGAAAGGTTGTGAGAAAAGCATGTAGAATCGTTGTGCCTGAACCCACGTGTATCTGAGTTGAATACAGCGATTTCCAAAGTCCTTCTTCATCAGATTGTAGAGAGGTTCCCTCTCGCATGTACGAGTGGGTAGCAGACATCTGCCTCCCATGCATACCCACTTCTGAGAGTTGAGCTTATGGCCTGTAACCCTACCTCCTGCCTGCAGCTACATTTCGCTTCCAAAAGGCCTAGGCTCGCTGCTTGTCGCAAGTTTTGGGAGAGGTAACTGGAATCTCCCGGCACACAAGACGAGTGCCTCCAAGCTCAATCAAGCGATTTCCTAGTAATTCCTGGGGTAGACTGGTGCTACATACTAAGTTCCATACGTGAGTAGGTAGTTGAACGCCTTGTCCAAAAACATCTTACTTCTGAGAGTTGAGCTGACCCTCAGTCCCTCACAGTTCCACACTGCCTGCAGAGTGAGTTTCCCACGTCTTCACCAGAGACGTTTGCCAGAGGCTTCTGAGACGCAAGTTAACAATGCAGACCTGCAGGGTATCTACAGGTGCACTAGACTGTAATCTGGGAACCTCCTGTCTCAGAATACTGCTACCTTGACCCTGCCATAAGTATGCAGCTAGTTGACAGCTGGCTTCAAGGCATGTTTCCCTGTGAGAGCTAAGGACAGGGCACAACCCTCCCGCATCCTGCTTGACTGTAGAAGGAGCTGCTAACGACCTCATGTTAGTGGCAGGGAAAGGTTGTGAGAAAAGCATGTGGAATCGTTGTGCCTGAACCCACGTGTATCTGAGTTGAATACAGCGATTTCCAAAGTCCTTCTTCATCAGAGTGTAGAGAGGTTCCCACTCGCATGTACGAGTGGGTAGCAGACATCTGCCTCCCATGCATACCCACTTCTGAGAGTTGAGCTTATGGCCTGTAACCCTACCTCCTGCCTGCAGCTACATTTCGCTTCCAAAAGGCCTAGGCTCACTGCTTCACCGAAGTGTTGGGAGAGGTAACTGGAATCTCCCGGCACACAAGACTAGTGCCTCCAAGCTCAATCCAGCGATTTCCCAGTAATTCCTGGGGTAGACTGGTGCTACATACTAAGTTCCATATGTGAGAAGGTAGCTGAAAGCCTTGTCCAAAATCATCTTACTGCTGAGAGTTGAGCTCACCTTCAGTCCCTCACAGTTCCACACTGCCTGCAGAGTGAGTTTCCCACGTCTTCACCAGAGACTTTTGCCAGAGGCCTCTGAGACGCAAGTTAACAATGCAGACCTGGAGGGTATCTCCAGGTGCAGTAGAGTGGTAATCTGGGAACCTCCTTACTCAGAATACTGCTACCTTCACACTGTCATAAGAATGCAGCTAGTTGAGAGCTGGCTTCTAGGCATGCTTCCCTGTGAGAGCTGAGGACAGGGCAGGTCCCTCAGGCATCCTGCCTGATTGTAGATGTACCTGCTAACCTCCTTATGTTAGTGGCTGGAATAGGTTGTGGAAAAGCATGTGTAAGCATTGGGCCTGAACTCCCGTGTATCTGAGTTGAATACAGCGATTTCCAACATCCTTCTTCAATAGGAGTGTAGCTAGGATACAACTCCCATGTCCGAGTGGGTAGCAGACATCTGCCTCCCATGCATACACACTTCTGAGAGTTGTGCTTATGGCCTGTAACCCTACATCCTGCCTGCCGCTACCTTTCGCTTCCAAAAGGCCTAGGCTCGCTGCTTGACGCAAGTGTTGGGAGAGGTAATTGGCATCTCCCGGCACACAAGACGAGTGCCTCCAAGCTCAATCAAGCGATTTCCTAGTAATTCCTGGGGTAGACTGGTGTTACATACTAAGTACCATACGTGAGTAGGTAGTTGAACGCCTTGTCCAAAAACATCTTACTTCTGAGAGTTGAGCTGACCCACAGTCCCTCACAGTTCCACACTGCCTGCAGAGTGAGTTTCGCACGTCTTCACCAGAGACGTTTGCCAGAGGCTTCTGAGACGCAAGTTAACAATGCAGACCTGGAGGGTATCTCCAGGTGCAGTAGAGTGGTAATCTGGGAACCTCCTGTCTCAGAATACTTCTACCTTCACCCTGCCGTAAGAATGCAGCTAGTTGACAGCTGGCTTCAAGGCATGCTTCCCTTGAGAGCTAAGGACAGGGCACAACCCTCCCGCATCCTGCTTGACTGTAGAAGGAGCTGCTAACGTCCTCATGTTAGTGGCAGGGAAAGGTTGTGAGAAAAGCATGTGGAATCGTTGTGCCTGAACCCACGTGTATCTGAGTTGAATACAGCGATTTCCAAAGTCCTTCTTCATCAGAGTGTAGCTAGGTTCCCACTCGCATGTACGAGTGGGTAGCAGACATCTGCATCCCATGCATACACACTTCTGAGAGTTGAGCTTATGGCCTGTAACCCTACCTCCTGCCTGCAGCTACCTTTCGCTTCCAAAAGGCCTAGGCTCGCTGCTTCACCGAAATGTTGGGAGAGGTAACTGGAATCTCCCGGCACACAAGACTAGTGCCTCCAAGCTCAATCCAGCGATTTCCCAGTAATTCCTGGGGTAGACTGGTGCTACATACTAAGTTCCATATGTGAGAAGATAGCTGAACGCCTTGTCCAAAATCATCTTACTGCTGAGAGTTGAGCTCACCCTCAGTCCCTCACAGTTCCACACTGCCTGCAGAGTGAGTTTCCCACGTCTTCACCAGAGACTTTTGCCAGAGGCCTCTGACACGCAAGTTAACTATGCAGACCTGGACGGTATCTCCAGGTGCAGTAGAGTGGTAATGTGGGAACCTCCTTACTCAGAATACTGCTACCTTCACACTGTCATAAGAATGCAGCTAGTTGAGAGCTGGCTTCTAGGCATGCTTCCCTGTGAGAGCTGAGGACAGGGCAGAACCCTCCCGCATCCTGCCTGACTGTAGACATACCTGCTAACCTCTTTATATTAGTGGCTGGGATAGGTTGTGGGAAAAGCATGTGTAAACATTGGGCCTGAACTCCCGTGTATCTGAGTTGAATACAGCGATTTCCAACATCCTTTTCAATAGGAGTGTAGCTAGGTTCCAACTCCCATGTCCGAGTGGGTAGCAGACATCTGCCTCCCATGCATACACACTTCTGAGAGTTGAGCTTATGGCCTGTAACCCTACCTCCTGCCTGCAGCTACCTTTCGCTTCCAAAAGGCCTAGGCTCGCTGCTTGACGCAAGTGTTGGGAGAGGTAACTGGAATCTCCCGCACACAAGACGAGTGCCTCCAAGCTCAATCAAGCGATTTCCTAGTAATTCCTGGGGTAGATTGGTGCAACATACTAAGTTCCATACGTGAGTAGTTTAGTTGAACGCCTTGTCCAAAAACATCTTACTTCTGAGAGTTGAGCTGACCCTCAGTCCCTCACAGTTCCACACCTGCCTGCAGAATGAGTTTCCCACGTCTTCACCAGAGACTTTTGCCAGAGGCCTCTGTGACGCAAGTTAACAAGGCAGACCTGGACCGTATCTGCCAGGTGCAGTAGAGTGGTATCTGGGAAACTCCTTACTCAGAATACTGCTACCTTCACACTGTCATAAGAATGCAGCTAGTTGAGAGCTGGCTTCTAGGCATGCTTCCCTGTGAGAGCTGAGGACAGGGCAGAACCCTCCCGCATCCTGCCTGACTGTAGACGTACCTGCTAACCTCTTTATGTTAGTGGCTGGGATAGGTTGTGGGAAAAGCATGTGTAAGCATTGGGCCTGAACTCCCGTGTATCTGAGTTGAATACAGCGATTTCCAACATCCTTCTTCAATAGGAGTGTAGCTAGGATACAACTCCATGTCCGAGTGGGTAGCAGACATCTGCCTCCCATGCATACACACTTCTGAGAGTTGAGCTTATGGCCTGTAACCCTACATCCTGCCTGTACGCTACATTTCGCTTCCAAAAGGCCTAGGCTCGCTGCTTGATCGCAAGTGTTGGGAGAGGTAATTGGCATCTCCCGGCACACAAGACGAGTGCCTCCAAGCTCAATCAAGCGATTTCCTAGTAATTCCTGGGGTAGACTGGTGCTACATACTAAGTTTCCATACGTGAGTAGGTAGTTGAACGCCTTGGTCCAAAAACATCTTACTTCTGAGAGTTGAGCTGACCCTCAGTCCCTCACAGTTCCCACACTGCCTGCAGAGTGAGTTTCGCACGTCTTCACCAGAGACGTTTGCCAGAGGGCTTCTGAGACGCAAGTTACAATGCAGACCTGCAGGGTATCTCCAGGTGCAGTAGACTGTAATCTGGGAACCTCCTGTCTCAGAATACTGCTACCTTGACCCTGCCATAAGTATGCAGCTAGTTGACAGCTGGCTTCAAGGCATGTTTCCCTGTGAGAGCTAAGGACAGGGCACAAACCCTCCCGCATCCTGCTTGACTGTAGAAGGAGCTGCTAACGTACCTCATGTTAGTGGCAGGGAAAGGTTGTGAGAAAAGCATGTGAATCGTTGTGCCTGAACCCACGTGTATCTGAGTTGAATACAGCGATTTCCAAAGTCCTTCTCATCAGAGTGTCGCTAGGTTCCCACTCGCATGTATGAGTGGTACCAGACATGTGCCATCCCACGCATACCCACTTCTGAGAGTTGAGCTTAGTGCCTGTAACCCTACCTCCTGCCTGAGCTACCTTTCGCTTCCAAATGGCCTAGGCTCGCTGCTTGACGCAAGTGTTGGGAGAGGTAACTGGAATCTCCCGCACACAAGACGAGTGCCCTCCAAGCTCAATCCAGCGATTTCCTAGTAATTCCTGGGGTAGACTGGTGCAACATACTAAGTTCCATACGTGAGTAGTTAGTTGAACGCCTTGTCCAAAGACATCTTACTTCTGAGAGTTGAGCTGACCCTCGGTCCCCTCACAGTTCCACACTGCCTGCAGAGTGCGTTTCCCACGTCTTCACCAGAGACTTTTGCCAGAGGCCTCTACGACGCAAGTTAACAATTGCAGACCTGGACGGTATCTCCAGGTGCAGTAGAGTGGTAATCTGGGATCCTCCTTACTCAGAATACTGCTACCTTCACACTGTCATAAGAATGCCAGCTAGTTGAGAGCTGGCTTCTAGGAATGCTTCCCTGTGAGAGCTGAGGACAGGGCAGAACCCTCCCGCATCCTGCCTGACTGTAGACGTACCTGCTAACCTCTTTATGTTAGTGGCTGGGATAGGTTGTGAGAAAAGCATGTGTAAGCATTGGGCCTGAAATCCCGTGTATCTGAGTTGAATACAGCGATTTCCAACATCCTTCTTCAATAGGAGTGTAGCTAGGATACAACTCCCATGTCCGAAGTGGGTAGCAGATATTGCCTCCCATACGTACACACTTCTGAGAGTTGAGTTGACCCTCAGTCCTACCCTCCAGGTCTGCAATGTTAACTTGCGTCTCAGAAGCCTCCTGGCAACGTTCTCTGGTGAAGACGTCGAACTCACTCTGC